>NC_090646.1:233446645-233591645 GCF_040937935.1 Hyperolius riggenbachi | reverse complement strand
TATTACAAATGTGCAGCTGTCACACACACACACGGGTACCGTGAACAGGTGCAGTGACTGGTGGTATATAACAATGCGTGCGCTCACGTAGGTAGGTTACAGATGTGCAGCTGTCACACACACAGGTAGTCACTAAATGTGCTGGGCCTGGCAGTGGCACAGTAGGAATTATCAAGGGGCCAAGTGCCAGCTAAGACTGACTGACAGAGCTATATATGCAACACAAGTGTCTGTGGGACACACACACAAAAAAAAACATAGATCACAAGAACAACATTAGCTCTCAAAAAAGCTGTTGAGGGTTGCTTTTTAGCAGTATCAGCAAGGAGCAAGCTAACAAGCCTAACACAAGGGCCTAACTAAGCTTTCCCTATGTCTACAGCAGGTTCTCTCCCTTCTCCCTTGACACTAATGATGTAGTATAGGGTTGGGTCAAACTCGCATATAGTTTGCGGTTAACCGCAAACGCGGACCACCGAAGTTTGCGCTAATAAGTTCGTGTGCAAACCGTTCAGGCCATCTCTACTAATTATTTTTGGCTGTCCATAGGTGGCGATACATGGCGTCACCTATTTTTACATTTAAACGTTTAGCAAAGACCTTTATTATCCTACTTCCTCCTAATTTTAAGGCCTGCCCTACCACGGAAATTTGAGGCAGATAAGGACTGCTGTAATTATTTTATTGAACACATCAGCAAAAAGCTTTCATCAGCAAGGGTGGTGGAGATATTGGTCACTATGCTTTACAGTGTTTACAGAAGTAACAGATGCTATCTTCACACATTATAAAAAATATAAATACATGGACCCTTCTTCGCTTCTTCGCTTTATTAGAATAAAATCAATTACGTGAATAAAATTCACAGTAAAAAAATGGTCAAAGATGTCTCTAGCAAACATTAGAAAACACACCCTGTCTAGCAAAATATCCTGCGAGCAATCTCACACCTCATCCACACCACCATACACACTGCGAGATTTCGCACAAATAATTGGACAGATCACAGGGATCGCTCCTGTAATGTTCCTGTAGATAGAGCCTCCTTCTGGCTCCTAAATCAGGATAAAATGTATACTAATGGTAGACAAAAATGAAAACTTGTCTCTGTACAGTCCCTAGATGTGTATCAGGTACGTATAGTATATCAGACATCCTCATCCTAACCAAGTTCAGCATTTCCTGTCATTTTTCCAGTCATTACAGATGGCAGATGGATCAGTGAGGCAGATGGCATTTCATAACTGGGCAGAGTATGCACCAGTCAGTAAGACAAACTCTCAGCACAGCCCATCTCAACATCTCTCAGGGTGTACTACTCTTTGGGGGCACTGATAAAATTATTCTACATAGGACCATAAGAAAAAGGCAAGATTTGCAAACAAAATTCAGGTGACTTATTTATTACATACACTTTATTGTCAAAAGTATTGAAATATATCTCCAGATAGTAAATTCAGGTGGTCAAATATTTCCATGGCCACAGATAAAGCACCTAGACATGCAGGCTGCTTCTATGTACATTTGTGAAAGAGTGGGTAGCTTTTAGGATCTCAGTGAAATCCATTATGGTACTGTCACAGGCTGCCACTTGTGCAATATATACATTTGTTTTGGCCATGTTCAGGAGAGGTCCGTGCACAAATTATTAATAATACGTGTTATTTTAGGACATCAAACAGTAGGCGCAACCATACTTATTGCAAAATCGAAAAAAAGGAAGAAATTTCAGGTATAAAGCGCCACGTCAAATTACGTCCAACACACGATTTTTATTGCACAAAAATTGGGACACATGTGTGCTCTTGCACCTCTGAGTACACAACATACACATAGTAAATTAAAATTTATCTCACAAACACCTGAGGTTGCCACCTGGGTCATCATACACATATCTGAATATACACAAGAGGCTATAAAATCATATGCACTTTTGGTTGAACTCCCTATTAATATCTGTTGCATATATGCCACACTATCTATTTACACGGCAAAATTGCCTGTTTTGCATGCAGTTAGTTGCTGAGCAAGTGTTAAAGCTGCCAAATTATTAGCATAGTTCTTCAGTGCAGATGAAATCATGCATTGACATGCAGAAGCACATATACTTGCGATTTTTGAAGCAATGAATTGCTATCAGGGCAGTGTTCATCATACCGCTCCAAAGGGGGACAGTTCAAGCTTCCAGCTGTTGGTTAAGCTTCGTTCCTAATGGGTCCATTATGTCCTCACCGGTGTGCTTTGAGCACTGCACAGGCTTGCCTTTTAATTATGGTCTGGCTTGCAGTTATAGTCCACCAACACTGCGTGTCATGTCGGGCGGAAGGATGAATCCTTATTGTGCATACAGACTGCCGTGTGTGCTCTGCATCGGCATCTGCTCACACTTCTAGCTGAAGTCCGGACCTCGCAATCAGCAGCAACAGAGTCCGCACGCTATAGCCGGCATAGCAGGGAGCAAGATCGCATGGCCGACGGGTGGCTCCTCCCACCTATGCGTTTCACGTCATTAGACGTTTCATCAGGGCGTGCCACTTGTGCAATACGCTTATCTCTGAAATGTCCTTGCTACTAAATATTCCACAGTAAACTGTTAAGGGTATTGTAACAAAGTGGAAGTCAATGGGAACAACTGCAATGTATACATCAAGTGGGGGTCCACGTAAAATCAGTGGGTGAAATTAGCGCACACTGAGGTGCACATTGCACAGCAGTCACGGACTTTATGCAGAGTCAGTAGCCACAGACCTTCAAACTTCATATGGATTTCAGAGTGGCTCAGCAACAGTGCATAGTGGGCTTCATGGGAGGGATTTTTTAATGGATGATCAATCCACCCAAGCTACGTCGCCAATTGCAATGCAAAGCATCAGATGCAGTGGTGTAAAGGCACGCTGCCACTGTTCTCTGGAGTGATGAATGACACTTCTATGCCTGGCAGTTTGATAAACAAGTTTGAGTTTGGCGGATGCCAGGAGAACAATACTTGCCTGCCTTTTTCATGTTAAGCATGACATTTGGTAGAGGGGGATTATGATGTGTGGTTGTCTTTCAGGGATTGGCTTGGACCCAGGGTTCTAGTCCAGGGAAAAAAGGTGAGTGGACTCACCTCAAAACCCCATGTGAAAAAAATGGGCGTGGTCGCGCAGCAGAACGTCGGCGTGGTCATGGGTGGGGCCAAATATACAAGATATCTGTCACTGGGTAGGCAGACTAGAAGCCAATTATCAGGCAATACATCTGGCAGTGGTACAGGCAGACTAGATGCCAATTATCAGGCAATATATCTGGCACTGGCAGGCAGACTAGAGGCCAAATATCAGGCAATATATCTGGCAGTGGACAGGCAGACTAGATGCCTATTATCAGGAAATATATCTGGCACTGGCAGGCAGACTAGAGGCCAATTATTAGGCAATATATCTAGCAGTGGTACAGGCAGACTAAAGGTCAATATCAGGCAATATCTGGCACTGGCAGGCAGAGTTTCAGGACTAGAGGCTGCCATATTTATTTCCTTTTAAACAATACCAGTTGCCCGGCAGCCCTGCTGGTCTATTTGGCTGCAACAGTGTATGAATAATACCAGAAACAAGCATGCAACTAATCTTGTGAGCTCTGACAGTAATGTCAGAAACGCCTGATCTGCAGCATGCTTGTTTGGGGACAGAGGATCAGCAAGATAGCCAGGTAACTGGTATTGCTTAACCCATTCGCGTTCCGTCGTTTTCACTTGAGCAATGTTCACCTCCCATTGATTAGCCTATAACTTTATCACTACTTATCTGTCATGATCGCTGCTGCAGCAGGTATTGCTGGAAGTAGTAGTGCTGCAGCTCAGGCAGTTCTGATCTCTTTCCATGCAAGCTGCATAGCTTTGTCTGTCTTTCCCTGCTGTCAGCTTGTGACTGATTATCATTCACCTGTGTGGGAATCTGCATGTCTGCTCCCATTGGATGACCTCAGTATAAAGATCTGCTTCCTGCAGGACTCCTCGGGTTTTCATAGCTTCAGTTTAAGCCTGTCTTGCTGTCGCTTCAGCCCCCGATCGTGTTTCTTGTTCTAAAGATACTTTGCTGGTCTTTGCATCATATATTGGTTCATTGCCAATATATATGCATACCAGCACGTTTATTATTTTCCTTGTATTCGTGTTACGTTGATACATCAGTGTCGCTGATGTATACGTACACAAACTGTTTATATCCTGTGTGCAGTTAGTCAGCTTTCCAGCACGTTTTGGTAGGTTGCGCGTACCGTGATCACCCGTGCTGAGGTAGTTACCCTGCTCCTGGTTCTGTTTGTGGATTGCGTTCATCTCTGCGAAGAGATAACGAATCCTTCTGAATCCTGTTCTGTTACCGTTTGTGGATTGCGTTCATCTCTGCAAAGAGATAACGAATCCTTCTGAATCCTGTTCTGTTACCATTTGTGGATTGCGTTCATCTCTGCGAAGAGATAGCGAATCCTTCTGAGTCCTGTTCCCTGTATTGCTCCAGTCTAAGTCAGTGTTCCTGCTTATGTCATATATCGGTTCATTGCCGATATATACATATGTTAGTCAGACGTTACAAATAGTTTCATTGATAGCTGTAATTGTAATACGCTAGGAAAACATACTTATTGTATTTTTGTCTGTGTTACGTTCATCTATCTTGATCCTGCTATTTCCTGACTATCCTGTCCTGTCTTTGTGAGGCACGCCATCGCTGCAAACGCATTGGCTGCCTCATTCCAGTCTGTCTTGTTGTGGACGCTTGCTGTCACTAAGTAGCGGCTAGCTAGCAAGCGTTCATTCTGTCTACCTGTCCTGATCTCCTCAGTTCTGGTTTATGCGCTCAGCGCTACCTTGCGCTGAGACGTTATCGCAAAAGTATTGTTTGTGGCTGTCGGATCTGCACCGGCTCTGTGCACCACAATCTCCTTTTGGAGTCAGTCCTCCCCTCCACTATACTAGGGATAGCCTGTTTCCTTGTGCTAGTGTGTGTACCTCCTCCACGTCAGCTCATGCGTTGCATGCTGACTGTGGAGAATACACCACCAAGCCTTACATTATCACAATGAACTGATCTATATCTTGTTTTTTTCCGCCACCAATTAGGCCTTCTTTGGGTGGTACATTTTGCTAAGAGCCACTTTACTGTAAATGCATTTTAACAGGAAGAATAAGAAAAAAATTGAAAAAATGCATTATTTCTCAGTTTTCAGCCATTATAGGTTTAAAATATTACATGCCTCCATAATTAAAACTCACGTATTCTATTTGCCCATATGTCCCGGTTATTACACCGTTAAAATTATGTCCCTATCACAATGTATGGCGACAATAATTTATTTGGAAATAAAGGTGCATTTTTTCCGTTTTCCATCTATCACTATTTACAAGTTTAAAATAAAAAAAAAAATATAGAAGTATTTCATCTTTACATTGATATTTAAAAAGTTTAGACCCTTAGGTAAATATTTACATGTTGTTGTTTTTTATTGTAATGTTTTTGTTTTTTTATATTAAACATTTTATTTGGGTAGTTTTGGGAGGGTGGGAGGTAAACAATAGGTTTATAATGTAAATGTGTGTTGATTTTCATTTTTTTTAACTTTTAGTTGTAGTATTACTTTTTGGCCACAAGATGGCGGCCATGAGCTTGTTTACATGACGTCCCTCTAAGCGTAACATACGCTTAGAGCAACGCATGGGGGAGGTAACAGCCAGAAAAGGCGCAGCTTCCGAGAGAAGCTGACGCTTTTTCAGCGGGGGAGAGGAATCAGTGATCGGGCACCATAGCCCGATTCACTGATTGCCTGGCTAACGAACTGCGGGGCGGGAGCGCGCGTGCATGCGTGCGATCGGCCGCGGGAGCGCGCGGTAGCGCGCATGGTTCCTGGACGTAGTTTCTACGTCCAGGAACTAAAATAGGTTAAAAAGAAAAAAAAATAGGAAAAAATATTAACATTTCAATGAAATTCCTATTGTCATCAGTTATGCTTTCTTTGTTTAATACACACACCTAGCTCTGGACAGTATATTCTCATTTGCTCATAAATTAGACCTAAAGCTCTAAAAAAGATACAGGAACCTTATTTAATGCTGTTCTTTTCCCTCCTCTCCTTACTTTGTATCTTAAATTGTCATCAGTTGTAACGTTATCCTAAATGCTACACCATCTAAAGCAAGCTGGAGGATCATGCATTCTGAGTTCTTTTAGTCATATTTATGTCATTCCTTGTAAAACATGCAACTATTCACTCCATTGCTCACTCTGGGCATTACAGACGATAACAGAGCAATACATTTGTCAAATCATAGAGGTAGGAAGTGAAGATAGGGAGATAAGAGACCTATTTGCAACCAATAGATGAGGTTTGACTGCTACAGCTTTCAGCTCAGCAATATGACAGATAAACAAACATCCTGCCAAAGTGCTAATAGGGAAGGGAACAGACATACTGATAACACTGGGCATGGCAGTCTGATAAACGCATGCATGAAAGGGACCCTGTCACAAAACAGCAGAAACTGGGCATATGATGATATCATATATAAACTGAAAATACTTTTGTCGAAACAATTTTTAGGACGTGATATACAAACAGCTTTAATAGAAATGTATGTGTTCTTTTAATATGTTTATAAAGCCCAGACAATGATTCTGTGGAACAAGAGGACAAGGTTCTCAATCTTATATCCCTAATGCAGGTGACCTGATGCTTAAAACGGCTATCTACAGCGCCTTTTAGTAAAGTACACATTTTATAAACAGCTTGGGTGATGGCGCACACACAGTAACTACAAAGAGGACTCTGAGTGCCCCCTTTGCCACGCATGCCATTGTCTTCACCACCATTGCTTTAGAGCCCCAAAGGATCACAAAGCATTCATTATCTGTCAGAAGAACACAAAGGGAATGGCAAGAGGTGCACCACCTCACATTTAAGAAACCTGGAGATCAAAACTTTACTCCTTCCGAAATCCCAATAGCATATTACAAGCTGGCTTTGATCATTTGGTAACTGGGTGTGCCACTGCATATTGTGTAAGGATGAGCACAAATGTTTCGCATAATTGTAATTTTGCATTGTAATTCACAATTATGGTGCAAAATTGTAATGCAAAATTTCAGGAAAAATCGTAATTCATTTTGTTTGTAACCATAAACAGTAAATGTACTTTTGAAAATCTGCATAATTTTTGCAATTACACGTAATTTTTATGTCATTTTGTGCCGATTTCAGCAAAGCCCCCAAAAATGCTATCATCACCAAAATTGCTACACATGTTAAGGGGAGCAGAGGAAACTAGACAAAAAAGACCTTGTAGTTTCTTTTTTAAAACCCCCCATGAGAAGATGGACTAGTCTAAAATCTGTCGGTAATGTCAGATTTCTACTACTTACTGTAAGTGACAGCAACATAGGAGAAAAGTAATTTATGGCCCATTTTACTCTGGAAGAAACATACTTATTTGTCTATGTTTACATGCATTTTAAATGTTAAGATTTTCATGACAGAGGTCCCTTAAAGACAGGGGCGTCTCTAGACATTTTGTCACTCCACGCGAGAAATCCTGTGCCCCCCCCCCCCCCCCCGTGATTGCCCCCAGCCCCATACCCCCCACTCCTGTGGTGAACCCCACACCCGAAAATCATAATGCAGCAGCGTTTAAACAGAAAATACACTTATTGCGGCATGGGTTCACCAGAAAAATAGTTGTAACGCAGCAGAGCGTTTCACCATAAAATATACTTATTGCGGCATGCACTCACACACAACACACAGTATACACAAACACACACACTATACACACACACGCACACAGTACACACACACTATACACACGCACAGTACACACACATACACCGCACACAACATACACACTATACACAGTACACACACACACGCACACACACTACACTATACACACACCCACCCACACACACAACTAATCCCAGTTTTCACTACCTTATAGTGTATCTGATCCCTTATGCAGAGAAATAATGAGGAGAGAAAAGCTGAAAGAGAGGGAAGAAGATATTAGTCTCACCAGGATTGCACTTTTATTTAGCTTTCCTTTATGACAAGATGACACAGACACCCAGCACTAGGGAAAGAGGGAAACAAAAGGTGAATGAAGAAGGCTGGTGCACACCAAGGGCTCGATTCACAAAGCGGTGCTAACCCAGTTAGAGACTTTAGGCGTGATAACCATTTTTATCATGCCTAAACTCAGTTTAGGCATGATAAGTTTAGGCATGATAAGTTTAGGCATGCTAAGTTTAGATAAGTTTAGATCGCGCGCAAAGTCCCGCACGCAAAGCAGCGCCATTAAACTCTATGCAAAGTGCAACAGACTTTGCTAGCGCAAAACTTTTGATTAGCTGTGCATTGCGGTGCTAACCCAGTTGGTGCTTAAACTTATCACGCCTAAAAACTTATCACACCTAAACTTATCATGCCTAAACTTATCATGCCTAAACAGAGTTTAGGCGTGATAAAGGGCTTTTCACTAGCGTGCTAACTGTTAGCACCGCTTTGTGAATCAGGCCCCAAGAGTGCTTCAGAGCGCTTTTCAAATTTACAGCAATTTGAAAAGCGCTGGACTAATGTTACCCTATGAGGGTGTTCCCACAGCAGTGTTGTGATCACAAACATGCTGCAGGTAGCATTTATTGGAGCGATTCTTTCAAAAATCGCTTCACAAAGTCGCATTCGCGAATTGCTAGCGATTGCGATTTTGTCGTGCACTAGCCCAAAGATAGGAGTGGAGTGAGACTGAGAATAGCCTGAGATGGAGCAGAGAGCTTATCTGTATTGCAGTCCCACATTACACAGAGGCTAGTTGCTGGTAATAGTACTGCTGTCCCTGCCAGTCTCCCACACAAGTCAGAAAGCAGCCCTCCTGGAGTCTAGGGACTGTCAAAACTTTTCAACCTGTTTAACACCTTATCTGCACATGCAGTCATTTTAACAGTGGGGAGAGACCAGACAGATTTTTTCCATGGACCCTCCTCTGCATCATGCTGTGTTTACCAGCTTGCCTGCCATCTAATTGCACTTTTATCAGCTAGCCTAGTGTTTTACAATGCCTTACAACAACAAACCTGAATACAGCAGACACAGGACCAACCCTAAATCACTGAATGAAAGGCGGCCTGGGGGGCAGTCAATGCCTAGCTGCTACAGTCTCTACTTCTACGCAGTTACCAGTAGCAGAGAGAGGGACTGAATGAATCTCAGGAGCTGATGCTGTACTCGGATCCCTGACTAGGATGAGTGCCTTCTCTCACTGACTCATTCATTACTGTGGTTCTTTGAATCATTGAGCTGAAGGAAATGAATGAATCAGTCAGTAAATCAGTCATGAGTCAGGCGCTGCTGCTGCTGTGTAACCTGATACCTGAGTGAGTTGAGAGGCATTTCTCCTCTCACTACTCAGTTCAGCAGCGCCCTTCCCTCCTCCTGTCGCCCTTCCCTCCTCCTGTCACCCTAGGCAAGAATTTATAGCTGCCTAATGGCTCAGACGCCTCTGCTTAAAGAGATACTATTTATTTTCATGTGTAAAATCTAATAAAATGCATTTGCTTGTTTCAATATAGAACAAAATGTATACAATATTATTAAATGTACAGTAAACATGCTGAGTTAAATTACATTGTATATTATTATGACAGTTTGAGGTTTGATTCCATAATTTCTAGATGTTAAAACCAGCATTTTCTGTCTTGTTTCTGAGACCTTGTAACACCATGTACCTCAAGATATAATATACCTTGGCAGTTGTTTCCTACCCTGCAGGAAACTAAACTAGAACCAGCAGGATATCATTTAAGAATATCAACAGTTTTGTTTTTCTTGCATTAGGTCACAGACATTTCTACCAACATTATTATTATTATTATTATTATTATTATTATTAACACTACTACTATATTATCTACTATTATACACCACTCTACTAACTACAGATTCTAGCTGCCTGCCACTTTGCACAAATATGAATATGATTTTGCAATTAAAATTTTATTTTTCATTAAGCAAGGTCAGAGCTAACTATAGCCAGTTTTATTTGCCTCTGTGTTTTTGGGTACTTAAAACTCTCATAGCAATGTTTAAAAGGCCTGTGTAAAGGATAGCGGACATACCGCCGCATGGCCAAGCGGCATGGTGGCTATCTCCGCGTGTCAGCCGCTGTGTTGCCTGGTCCTTCTAGTGCACATAGATTCAGAGCTATGCGCGCGCGCGCCAGGTGACAGGACCTTTATGCAAGTAAAAGAGGAGTCAGCTGATCAGCCGGTCAGCTGACTCCAGTAGTGCTCCGGATTGGCTGAGTGACTGGGGCGGCGCTGTGGAGCGCTCTGAGTATATATAGGACCTGCCTGTCAGTTGCTGGTTGTCTGCTGTTGCAAATGCTAACGTGTTAGCCCTCAGACCCTAGTCAGATCCTACAGTGTGCTAGAACCAGCTGGAGCTGGGGATCCACACTTAGCCAGTTTCCGTTGATAGCTTAAAGTACTAATTGCAATGTGTTATCTGTGTACTATACTTTAGTCTAGATCCCAGGTGTTGAAACCAAGGACTTCACACCTAGACTAGGATATTGCTACATTGCTATTGTTTATCTGTTATGACCTTCTGCTTCCTTGACCACTCTCCTGTTTGCTGATTCGGTACCTTTGCCTATCTGATTATTGTTGCCGACTCTGCCTGAACCTATACACCGAATCAGCCTTCCGTCTTTGTACTTTATCTGTCCGTACGTTGCCTTCCCTGCTTGTCTTACCTAACTGTCCTCACTAGTGGGCATAGCCATTAGTGAGGATTCTCTAAGAGCTGTCTCCTACTCCTTAGGTGAGCAGTCCTTGCAGCACTGCCTGTAACAGTTGCTCCTCAAGTGTCCGCTAGCTGCAGTACAGTCAGTGGTCCCTGCTCCTCGGGTGTCCACTGGCTGCAGTACAGTCTGAATCTCCTGCTCCTCAGGAGATTCTTGGCTGTAGTGTAGTCTTAATCACCTGCTCCTCAGGTGATCATCATCCTTGCAGCACAGTCAGTGGTCCCTGCTCCTCAGGTGTCCACTGGCAGCAGTACAGTCTGAATCTCCTGCTCCTCAGGGGATCCTTGGCTGCAGTACTGTCTGAATCTCCCGCTCCTCGGGAGATCTCCTCTTCTCATTACTGTTGCACCAAAACACAATCCCACATTAGTTGTCCCGTGTCTAGCTATACTAGCATTATTGGTGAATCTGCAGATCACCACATAATCAGGTATAGTATCTGTATTATTGGTGATACTGCAGATCACCAATAATCAGAAAAATCTGTGTTGCTGACACCAATCGATACAGAACAGCAGACCAAACATTATGGACGCACTGCGCAGCCAAGTTGAAGGCCTGGCTACTTCGGTGAATAACCTCTTCGGAGTGATTGATACCCAACAGACTCAGATCACACAACTAGCTGGGTCAGTACAGGTCCTTCAAACGGCTGTTAATACAGTGCGATCCCCTCCAGTCACGGACCTTCGCATGTCCGTACCTGAGAAGTTTTCTGGACATAGATCTGACTTTCAGAACTTTAGAAATCGGGTGCTATCTTATTTTGAGTTGAGGCCTAACTTGTCAGGAACTGAGCATCAGAGGGTAACATTTATAAAGACCCTTTTGTCAGGAGATTCACAAACCTGGGCATATAGTCTTCATTCAGAGCATGAGGCGTTATCCTCAGTTCAGGAATTTTTTAAGGCCATGGCCATTATATATGATGATCCGGATATTGCTTCCACTGCTGAAAGGAAACTAAAGACCCTCAGGCAGGGTCGTGATCCGGTGGAGGTTTATGCTGCGGAGTTCAGGAAGTGGGCTGTGTCGGCTAGATGAGGAACATACGCTCTATTAGACTGTTTTCTGTCAGGTTTATCTGATGCAGTTTCTGATTTGATGTTAGGACATCCTGAGCCCAAGTCCATAGACAATGCAATTTCTTTAGCAGTACGGGTAGATCGTCGCTTACGCTATCAGAAACAGACCCGTGGCAGAAATGCTGTAAGATATGTCTCCTACACCTCCTTTCCACCCTCGTCACCTCCGCCTGAGCCGATGCAAATCGGACACTCTAGGTCAGGGGTCAGGAACCTTTTTGGCTGCGAGAGCCATAAACGCCACCTATTTTAAAATGTAATTCCGTGAGAGCCATACAATATGTTTCAAACCGGGACAGAGCACATGTGCAGCAGAGGGCTTTCGTCCCTGTTGCCATGAAGAAGTGTATACAGTTGATCCGGTGGGCAGTGGAACTGTCAGACACGTCTTCAGCTTCTCTTGGGTTTCAGCAACCTCAGCGAGAACCACACAGGAGAAATACTGACTAACAGTTTGTACAATTAGCTAGCTGACTTGGGGGTTGATTCACTTTGTAGGACGACATCCCCGCACTCTGGCCCAATAGGCTGACTGTCAAGTGGCAGGCAGCCTATTGGGCCAATCAAAGTGCGGGGATCTTGCCCTACAAAGTCACTGGACCTGACAGGGTGGAACAATTGGAGCAGCTGTTAGTTTTGGGGGAGCGCGAGTAAGTTAGTAGTGCATGCTACAGCAGTAGTGTGCCTACTTTGAAAATGTTACTAGCGCTGCCACACTAAGCTGTGCTGCTTGATCAGTGTAGCTTAGTGAATCACCCTATTGATTTGTCTGTGAGCCAGATGGAGCCATAAAAAGAGCCACATCTGGCTCCCGAGCCATAGGTTCCCTACCCCTGCTCTAGGTTGACGCAGGTGGAAAAGAATCGCAGAAAATCAGAAGGACTCTGTCTATACTGTACTGAGGAGGGTCACATGGTTCAGAATTGTCCTAAGAAGTCGGGAAACGCTGCCGCCTAGGTGTAGTCAGAGGTAATACCCTAGGCGAGCAGTCTTTACCTCTAAACAATAATCGTCTGCTCCTTCCATGTTCCATTACATGGGAAGGTCAGACCATATCCACTGAAGCCTTTGTGGACTCCGGCTCTGCAGCCAATTTTATAGATTATGATTTTGTAAAAAAATTGGGGATTCCTTTACTCCCTCTAGACCGGCAGATTCTGGTCACAGCGGTGGATAACTCTCCGTTACAGAGTAGACAACCTCTTTCCCAAACCCCTTTATTATTGTGTAATATAGGTGTGTTACATAAAGAGAAATTACAGTTCCTTGTCCTGCACATGGAAACCTCTACCATTATCCTTGGTATGCCCTGGTTGCAACTCCACTCCCCTCAGATTGACTGGGCTTCAGGTCAGTTACAGAGCTGGTCAACCCATTGTTATCATCATTGTTTGGAGAGAGTTGCTGTTTGCGCTACCAAGACACAGGTCAAAGGGGTGCCAGTACAGTATGCAGAATTCGCTGATGTGTTCTGTCCAAAATCTGCAGATAAACTCCCGCCTCACCGGAGTTTCGATTGTCCCATAGAATTAAGATCTGGTTGTATGCCTCCTAGAGGTCATCTTTATAATCTGTCAGGACCTGAGAAAGTGGCAATGCAGGAATACATTAAAGAAAACTTGGCCAAAGGCTTCATCCGACCTTCCCGGTCACCAGCCGGGGCTGGCTTCTTTTTCGTACAGAAAAAGGACAGTGGGCTTAGACCCTGCATTGACTATCGTGGTTTGAATAAGATCACAGTAACAAAATCGTTACCCGTGTCCTCTGATTGACGATTTGCTTGCTCAGGTGACCAATGCCAGTATCTTCTCCAAGTTGGACCTGCGAGGTGCATACAACCTAGTACGCATTAGGGACGGTGACGAATGGAAGACGGCATTCAACACGCCCGACGGGCATTACGAGTATTTGGTTATGCCCTTCGGGTTGTGTAATGCCCCTGCCGTCTTCCAGGAGTTAATCAATGAGGTTTTCAGGGAGGTACTGGGGAAATTTGTACTAGTGTATCTAGACGACATACTGATTTTCTCTCCTAATTTGACACAACATCGTAAGCACGTCAAGTTTGTTTTAAGAAAATTAAGACAGAATTCACTGTATGCAAAGTTAGAAAAGTGCCTCTTCGAGGTCACTACAGTTCCTTTTTTGGGATATATTATATCCACTTCTGGTCTCTCAATGGATCCAGAAAAAGTCTCTGCTGTTTTAGAGTGGCCCCAACCTGTAGGATTGAAGGCACTCCAAAGATTTCTTGGTTTCGCCAATTACTACAGAAAATTCATCAAGGGGTTCTCCTCAGTAGTGTCACCCCTCACCAACCTTACTAAAAAGCGGGCTGACACTTACCACTGGTCGTCAGAGGCACAGTCCGCCTTTTCCACACTGAAAAAAAATGTTCTGTTCTGCTCCCATCCTGAGACATGTGGATGTCACCTTCCCTTTCATTGTTGAGGTCGATGCATCAGAAATTGGGGTTGGGGCTGTACTGTCTCAGCGCTCCGGTCTGCAAGGCAAACTACACCCATGTGCCTTCTTTTCTCGTAGGTTCTCTCCTGCCGAGAGGAACTACGATATTGGCAATCGAGAGCTCTTTGCCATTAAGTTAGCCTTTGAAGAATGGCGCCATTGGCTGGAAGGGGCAGAACATACCATCACAGTCTATACAGACCATAAAAACTTGGAGTACATAGAAGGGGCCAAAAGACTTAGTCCCTGACAGGCCCGTTGGTCCTTATTCTTTTCAAGATACAGATTTGTCATACTGTATAGACCAGGTAGTAAGAACGTCAAAGCAGACGCTCTATCTAAGTGTTTCGAGCCAGAGACAGTTCAGCCTTCAACCCCTGAGACCATCCTACCTCAAAAGGTGGTGTTGGCAGCTACCGAAACCTGGGAGGACTGGACGGTTACGATAGGGCCCTATCAACCAGACATTCCAGAAGGAAAGCCTGAGGGGGTTATGTTTGTACCACTTCCTTTTCGCCTACAACTTTTACAATTATTCCATTCTCATAAGAATGCTGGGCATCCCGGGGCTGCTCGAACTCAGGATCTATTGGCCAGATGTGTATGGTAGCCTTCGCTGGCACTTGATTGTAAAGAGTTTGTGAGAGAGTGCTCAGTTTTTGCTAGAAGTAAGCCCTCTCGCCAGGCACCAGTGGGTACATTACAACCCCTACCAGTGCCAAATGAACCCTGGACTCATTTGTCAATGGACTTTGTAGGAGAACTCCCCAAGTCTGAGGGCAAGATGGTCATTTGGGTGGTAGTTGATAGGTTCAGTAAGATGGCTCATTTCGTCCCTCTGAAAGGACTCCCCTCGGGCCAGGAGTTAGCTGATCTCTTCATTCAGCTCAGGTGTCAGATAGGGGAGTCCAGTTTGTGTCAAAATTCTGGAAAGCCTTTTGCCATCAGTTAGGTATGAACCTTTCATTTTCATCAGGCTACCACCCACAGACCAATGGTCAGACCGAAAGAGTTAACCAGTCCCTTGAACAATTCCTCAGATGTTATGTGGCAGATGCACAGTCAGATTGGGTAAAGTTCCTGCCATTCGCGGAATTTGCACATAATAATCTGAAGAGTTCCTCTTTAGGATTTTCCCCTTTTCAGGTAATTTCGGGAAAATCTTCCAAGTTTTCTCCATTACCTGTGGCATCTACCCCGTTTCCGGCCCTGGAGGATTGGCAAAGGGCATTAAAGGAGATCTGGGTGTTGGTTAAGAGGAATTTGGGAAAAGCTTTCCAGACTCAGAAGAATCAGGCAGATAAGAGACAGTCTGTAGAGTGGAAGTTTTCTCCAGGGGACATGGTGTGGGTATCTACTCGGCATTTAGCGTTAAAACAACCGTCACCTAAGTTAGGACCCAGATTTGTAGGCCTATACCCAGTGTCCAGAAAGATTAATGAGGTCACTTATGTGATTGATCTCCCAGCCAGCATGAGAGGTGTGAGATCATTCCATGTTTCCCTGTTGAAGCCTGCAGTGCATGTGAATTCCTCTCCCCCCCCCCCCCCCCTTGTGATGGTTGACGACCAACCAAAGTATGAGATCGAGAAGATATTGGATCCTCGTTTAGTGCAGAATTCTGTACAATATCTGGTCCACTGGAAGGGGTATGGTCTGGAGGAGAGAACTTGGGTGCCGGATTGTCGCATGCATGAGGAGGAATTAAACAAAGAGTTTCATGACTTACACCCTGAGAAGCCGGGTAGGAAGTGTCCGGGGTCCACTCCTCGGGGGTGGTACTGTAAAGGATAGCGGCGATACCGCCGCATGGCCAAGCGGCATGGCGACTATCTCCGCGTGTCAGCCGGTGGCCTCTGCCACGCAGCTACATGCTGCTGTGTTGCCTGGTCCTTCTAGTGCACATAGATTGAGAGCTACGCGTTTGCATGCCAGGCGACAGGACCTTTATGCAAGTAAAAGAGGAGTCAGCTGATCAGCCGGTCAGCTGACTCCAGTAGTGCTCCGGATTGGCTGAGTGACTGGGGCGGCGCTGTGGAGCGCTCTGAGTATATATAGGACCTGCCTGTCAGTTGCTCGTTGTCTGCTGTTGCAAATGCTAACGTTTTAGCGCTCAGACCCTAGTCAGATCCTACAGTGTGTTAGAACCAGCTGGAGCTGGGGATCAACACTTAGCCAGTTTCCGTTGATAGCTTAAAGTACTAATTGCATTGTGTTATTTGTGTACTATACTTTAGTCTAGATCCCAGGTGTTGAAACCAAGGACTTCACACCTAGACTAGGATATTTCTACATTGCTATTGTTTATCTGTTATGACCTTCTGCTTCCTTGACTACTCTCCTGTTTGCTGATTCGGTACCTTTGCCTATCTGATTATTGTTGCCGACTTTGCCTGAACCTATACACCAAATCAGTCTTCCGTCTTTGTACTTTATCTGTCCGTACGTTGCCAACCCTGCTTGTCTGACCTTCCTGTCCTCACTAGTGGGCCTAGCCATTAGCGAGGATTCTCTAAGAGCTGTCACCTACTCCTTAGGTGAGCAGCCCTTGCAGCACTGCCTGTAACAGTTGCTCCTCAAGTGTCCGCTAGCTGCAGTACAGTCAGTGGTCTCTGCTCCTCAGGTGTCCACTGGCTGCAGTACAGTCTGAATCTCCTGCTCCTCAGGAGATTCTTGGCTGTAGTGTAGTCTTAATCACCTGCTCCTCAGGTGATCATCCTTGCAGCACAGTCAGTGGTCCCTGCACCTCAGGTGTCCACTGGCTGCAGTACAGTCTGAATCTCCTGCTCCTCAGGAGATCCTTGGCTGTAGTGTAGTCTTAATCACCTGCTCCTCGGGTGATCATCCTTGCAGCACAATCAGTGGTCCCTGCTCCTCAGGTGTCCACTGGCAGCAGTACAGTCTGAATCCCCTGCTCCTCAGGGGATCCTTGGCTGCAGTACTGTCTGACTCTCCCGCTCCTCTGGAGATCTCCTCTTCTCATTACTGTTGCACCAAAACACAATCCCAAATTGGTTGTCCCGTGTCTAGCTATACTAGCATTATTGGTGATTCTGCAGATCACCACATAATCAGGTATAGTATCTGTATTATTGGTGATACTGCAGATCACCAATAATCAGACAAATCTGTGTTGCTGACACCAATCATTACAGCCTGTTTTTTAGTTGATTAAAAATTGTCTGCTCTTAGGTGGGTATAATTAGCTACTTTGACTTGGGTCATATCAGATCCTAGTCAAGTTCACTGAGAGGCTTTTGAACTGAGGCTGTGTGACTGATGCTGCATGCAGAATGCACATCAATATTTATTTTCACTAAAAGTAGGGAAGCCTGCAGAGTGTATCTCAATACATTGTATCCATGCAATGTTTGTAAGTCTTGATTAGTGTGGGCTGTGCCCCTATTTTTATGATTCTGTGTTAATTGTATGCCTTAATGCTGAAACAAGCAGTGTAAATAATGTCCTCAATAAAATTGTATTGTTAAAAAATAAAGTAGGCTAAGCCGGCGTTAATTAAAAAAAAAAACAGTTCTCACTTATGCTAACTACATGAGTCATTGTACGACCTGTACTCCATGAAGGAATTACAGACTATCCAGGAAGCTCATGGTGAACCTTAGCTCAACGGAGTGTGTAAGGGGCTACAAAGGACCAAAGGACCAAAAAGCCCTCTTTCTTAAAGAAAACAAAAGTTTGCCTTCTTTAAACAGAAGGTATTTGTGATAATTCAAGTTGGAGTAAGCATATTATGTCACCCCCAATGCATCACTGCTGAATATGCAATGGATGATTTGATGGATGGATGATCTCTCTCTCTCTCTCTCTCTCTCTCTCTCTCTCTCTCTCTCTCTCTTTATTTTACAGATTAATAATACATGTCTATTTGTTCATATCTAATCAGTTCTTATCAACAATCATTTCAAAATGAGTGGGAATGTACACAGAGGAAGAGGTAATATGTTTTCAGATTGATTTTTGCAAGCATGAAAATGAGTTTGGCAAATATTCTGGGCCATTCCTAGTAACTGCCTTTCTGTTCCAGCTGCTTCTTTGCCTTTGTTATGACTATATTCCCTAAGCTGAATGAAGGCATACTTCTAATGGACTTATTTGTGACAAGGGGCATTTGTGATTAGTGATACTTATAATACTAGTAACAGGCTAATTAGCTTCACCCAGTATGTAGAAACATGAGTCAGCACACCATTAGTTAGAAGTTTTGATTTGCTAATATCAACTGTGTTCTGGGTGGGGCTAATCATGTATTTATGACAAATATTTGCTCATCACTTTTTTTAGATAAGTTGAGCCACAGCAGGGCTTCTCAGTAAACATCTACTATTGGATACATACCACCCTGATGTGAGACACTGGTTTATACAACTGAATGTTTTTCAGCCGTGACGTTGACGAGTTATTATTATAATGGCTTAAAATATTTCTACTTGCACAGCTTCTCTACTTAGGCACTGCAGAGTTAGTTTAACTGATAAATAACCCATCATGTTCACCCCACATAAAACACCCCTATAATGCACCTCCGGCATCACAGCAGATCTAGAGGATGGTGAAATACCCTGGAAAAGCCTGGGACAATTCCTTCCAAAGAGAAAACATTCCTTCCTGGCTCTGGCAATACAATCCCTGGATCACCATTCTACTACAGTATTTCTTACTGGTAAATTAGGTAGAATTTATTATATTAGGGAAAAATCCAATCCCTGTTAGAGTTATCTGTTATCTCTATCTGATAAGAACAGTTAAGAGAGAGCAACATTCAGCATTGTAGCAGCCCTCACTGGGGAGGAATCAGATTGTGTTGTGAGTTGTTCTGTGAGTGTAAGGTGAATTCTGCCTGGATGCAAGGACTTGGACCCAAAATGCAGTAACACAGAAGGGAAGTTATGACTCTACATCCCCAATGTCTGTTGTAAAAAGTATAAATTCACCTTTATTTTATTCAGGTAAATACCGAACAATGGGCCAGATTTATCAAGAGTGTCTGAGACAAAACGCTGGTAGGTTTGTAGAACTCCATGCAGAACTGTCTCGGGCACCTTAAGAAGCCACTAGATGGTGCTGTTTCCTTCCTAAACTGTTCTAAGTGAGGAGGAGCTAGTACAGTGTCTCAGACAAACCAATACAACAGTGTATGACTTGTTTGTTTATCCATCTGGGACACAAGCAGCCCAGGCTGTAATTACTCTCCTAAACTTTCATTCTCAAATAATCCTGATGTCTGCTCTGTCTTTTACACACATTTTTAACATGCTCTAAGCAGTCAATTCTCCACACAATTGTCTACAATTCTTCTCCTTTTCTTAAACAAATAAACATCACCAGGGTGAAGGGGAGTTCACCTCAGTAACAAATGAGTGTGGGTAGATGGCAGTAAATCAAAAAGGAAGCTATGAGGTGTCAGCGTAAACCTGCTCTGTGGGATTAAGAATTGGTATTAGCCACATCTTATTCAGGGACAGTTCTGTGCTGTTCTTAATCTAAGGAAAACTCTCAGAACTGCCGCAATCTCTCTTCACTTAAGAAAACATTGGGGAGCTTCTTACAAACGTGCAGAACACTTCTCCCTGCTGGTAAGGACAGTTTAACCACTTAATGACCGCCCCCAGCCGATGGGCGGCGGCAAAGTCCGGGCCCAAACGACCGCAATACGCCCATCGGCGGGGGCGGCTGCGGGAGTGGCTATGCGGCGATCGCGTCATTTGTGACGCGATCAGCCGCCGGGGACTGGCTCCGCCCACCGCTCGCTGTAACCCGCCGGCCGTTCGGAAGCGCCGGCGGGTTACTAGCTGCCCGATCGCCGCACGGAAAGTGTATAATAGGCTTTGTAATGTATACAAAGCCTATTATACTGGCTGCCTCCTGCCCTGGTGGTCCCAGTGTCCGAGGGACCACCAGGGCAGGCTGCAGCCACCCTAGTCTGCACCCAAGCACACTGATTTCCCCCCCTCTGCCCCCTGATCGCCCACAGCACCCCTCAGACCCCCCCCCCCTGCCCACCCCCCAGACCACTGTTTGCACCCAATCACCCCCCTAATCACCCATCAATCACTCCCTGTCACTATCTGTCAACGCTATTTTTTTTTTTAGTCCCTAATCTGCCCCCTACTCCCTCCTGATCACCCCCCCACCCCTCAGATTCTCCCCAGACCCCCCCCCCCCAGACCCCCCCCCCGTGTACTGTATGCATCTATCCCCCCTGATCACCTGTCAATCACCTGTCAATCACCTGTCAATCACCCGTCAATCACCCGTCAATCACCCCCTGTCACTGCCACCCATCAATCAGCCCCTAACCTGCCCCTTGCGGGCAATCTGATCACCCACCCACACCAATAGATCGCCCGCAGATCCGACATCAGATCACAAATGCAGTGTTTACATCTCTTCTCTCCTCTAAACACCCACTAATTACCCATCAATCACCCATCAATCACCCCCTATCACCACCTGTCACTGTTACCCATCAGATTAGACCCTAATCTGCCCCTTGCCGGCACCCAATCACCCGCCCACACGCTCAGATTGCCCTCAGACCCCCCCTTATCAATTCGCCAGTGCAATATTTACATCTGTTATTCCCTGTAATAACCCACTGATCACCTGTCAATCACCCATCAATCACCCCCTGTCACTGCCACCCATCAATCACCCCCTGTCACTGCCGCCCATCAATCAGCCCCTAACCTGCCCCTTGCGGGCAATCTGATCACCCACCCACACCAATAGATCGCCCGCAGATCCGACATAAGATCACCTCCCAAATGCAGTGTTTACATCTCTTCTCTCCTCTAAACACCCACTAATTACCCATCAATCACCCATCAATCACCCCCTATCACCACCTGTCACTGTTACCCATCAGATTAGACCCTAATCTGCCCCTTGCGGGCACCCAATCACCCGCCCACACGCTCAGATTGCCCTCAGACCCCCCCTTATCAATTCGCCAGTGCAATATTTACATCTGTTATTTCCTGTAATAACCCACTGATCACCTGTCAATCACCTATCAATCACCCCCTGTCACTGCCACCCATCAATCACCCCCTGTCACTGCCACCCATCAATCAGCCCCTAACCTGCCCCTTGCGGGCAATCTGATCACCCACCCACACCAATAGATCGCCCGCAGATCCGACATCAGATCACCTCCCAAGTGCAGTGTTTACATCTCTTCTCTCCTCTAAACACCCACTAATTACCCATCAATCACCTATCAATCACCCCCTATCACCACCTGTCACTGTTACCCATCAGATTAGACCCTAATCTACCCCTTGCGGGCACCCAATCACCCGCCCACACGCTCAGATTGCCCTAAGACCCCCCTTTATCAATTCGCCAGTGCAATATTTACATCTGTTATTCCCTGTAATAACCCACTGATCACCTGTCAATCACCTATCAATCACCCCCTGTCACTGCCACCCATCAATCACCCCCTGTCACTGCCACCCATCAATCAGCCCCTAACCTGCCCCTTGCGGGCAATCTGATCACCCACCCACACCAATAGATCGCCCGCAGATCCGACATCAGATCACCTCCCAAGTGCAGTGTTTACATCTCTTCTCTCCTCTAAACACCAACTAATTACCCATCAATCACCTACTATCACCAAATGTCACGGTTACCCATCAGATTAGACCCTAATTTGCCCCTTGCGGGCACCCAATCACCCGCCCACACCTCAGAACGTCCTCAGACCCCAGCCCTGATCACCTCGCTAGTGCATTGCTTGCATCTATTTCCCCCCTCTAATCACACCTTGAGACACCCATCAATCACCTCCTGTCACCCCCTAGCACACCTTCCCATCAGATCAGGCCCTAATTTGCCCCGTGTGGGCTCCTGATCACTCGGCCAAACCCTCAGGTCCCCCTCAGACCCCCTTCCGATCACCTCCCCAGTGCAT
Source organism: Hyperolius riggenbachi (assembly GCF_040937935.1). Lineage (NCBI taxonomy): Eukaryota > Metazoa > Chordata > Amphibia > Anura > Hyperoliidae > Hyperolius > Hyperolius riggenbachi. The sequence goes on along the minus strand of NC_090646.1, from coordinate 233,569,327 downwards.
TGATTGCATCTATTTTCCCCTCTAACCGCCCCCTGAGACACCCATCAATCACCTCCTGTCACCCCCTAGCACTCCTATCCATCAGATCAGGCCCAAAACATCCTGTCATCTAAGAGGCCACCCTGCTATTGACCGGTTCCACAAAATTTGCCCCCTCATAGACCACCTGTCATCAAAATTTGCAGATGCTTATACCCCTGATCAGTCATTTTGAGAAATTTGGTTTCCAGACTACTCACAGTTTTGGGCCCGTAAAATGCCAGGGCAGTATAGGAACCTCACAAGTGACCCCATTTTAGAAAGAAGACACCCCAAGGTATTCTGTTAGGTGTATGATGAGTTCATAGAAGATTTTATTTTTTGTCAAAAGTTAGCGGAAATTAGATTTTTATTGTTTTTTTCACAAAGTGTCATTTTTCACTAACTTGTGACAAAAAATAAAATCTTCTATGAACTCACCATACCCCTAACGGAATACCTTGGGGTGTCTTCTTTCTAAAATGGGGTCACTTGTGGGGTTCCTATACTGCCCTGGCATTTTAGGGGCCCTAAACCGTGAGGAGTAGTCTAGAAAACAAATGCCTCAAAATGACCTGTGAATAGGACGTTGGGCCCCTTAGCGCACCTAGGTTGCAAAAAAGTGTCACACATGTGGTATCGCCATACTCAGGAGAAGTAGTAAAATGTGTTTTGTGGTGTATTTTTACACATACCCATGCTGGGTGGGAGAAATCTCTCTGTAAATGGACAATTGTGTGTAAAAAAAATCAAAAATGTGTCATTTACAGAGATATTTCTCCCACCCAGCATGGTTATATGTAAAAATACATCACAAAACACATTATACTACTTCTTCTGAGTACGGCGATACCACATGTGTGACACTTTTTTGCAGCCTAACTGTGCTAAGGGACCCAAAGTCCAATGAGTACATTTAGGGTTTCACAGGTCATTTTGAGACATTTGGGTTCAAGACTACTCCTCACGTTTTAGGGCCCCTAAAATGCCAGGGCAGTATAGGAACCCCACAAGTGACCCCATTTTAGAAAGAAGACACCCCAAGGTATTCTGTTAGGTGTATGATGAATTCATTGAAGATTTTATTTTTTGTCACAAGTTAGCGGAAATTGATATGTATTGTTTTTTTTTTTCACAAAGTGTCATTTTCCGCTAACTTGTGACAAAAAAAAAATCTTCTATGAACTCACCATACTCCTAACAGAATACCTTGGGGTGTATTCTTTCTAAAATGGGGTCACTTGTGGGGTTCCTATACTGCCCTGGCATTTTAGGGGCCCTAAACCGTGAGCAGTAGTCTAGAATCCAAAGGCCTCAAAATGACCTGTGAATAGGACGTTAGGCCCCTTAGCGCACCTAGGTTGCAAAAAAGTGTCACACATGTGGTATCGCCGTACTCAGAAGAAGTAGTATATTGTGTTTTGGGGTGTATTTTTACACATACCCATGCTGGGTGGGAGAAATATCTCTGTAAAAGGACAATTGTGTGTAAAAAAAATCAAACAATTGTCATTTACAGAGATATTTCTCCCACCCAGCATGGGTATGTGTAAAAATACACCCCAAAACACATTATACTACTTCTCCTGAGTACGGCGGTACCACATGTGTGGCACTTTTTTGCACCCTAAGTGCGCTAAGAGGCCCAAAGTCCAATGAGTACCTTTAGGATTTCACAGGTCATTTTGCGACATTTGGTTTCAAGACTACTCCTCATGGTTTAGGGCCCCTAAAATGCCAGGGCAGTATAGGAACCTCACAAATGACCCCATTTTAGAAAGAAGACACCCCAAGGTATTCCGTTAGGAGTATGGTGAGTTCATAGAAGATTTTATTTTTTGTCACAAGTTAGCGGAAAATGACACTTTGTGAAAAAAAACAATTAAAATCAATTTCCGCTAACTTGTGACAAAAAAAAAAAATCTTCTATGAACTCACCATCCTCCTAACGGAATACCTTGGGGTGTCTTCTTTCTAAAATGGGGTAATTTGTGGGGTTCCTATACTGTCCTGGCATTTTAGGGGCCCTAAACCGTGAGGAGTAGTCTTGAAACGAAATTTCTCAAAATGACCTGTGAAATCCTAAAGGTACTCATTGAACTTTGGGCCCCTTAGCGCAGTTAGGGTGCAAAAAAGTGCCACACATGTGGTATCGCCGTACTCAGGAGAAGTAGTATAATGTGTTTTGGGGTGTATTTTTCCACATACCCATGCTGAGTGGGAGAAATATCTCTATAAATAGACAATTGTGTGTAAAAAAAAATAAAACAATTGTCATTTATGGAGATATTTCTCCCACCCAGCATGGGTATGTGTAAAAATACACCCCAAAACACATTATACTACTTCTCCTGAGTACGGCAATACCACATGTGTGGCACTTTTTTGCAGCCTAACTGCGCTAAGGGGCCAAAAGTCCAATGAGCATTGTCACGGATGGTTGCGGGGCCGCAGGCGCGTCCTGGAACCGCCCGTGAAGAAAAGAACGATCGCACTCGATTCCCTGCATCGATTGCGCTTCAGATCAATAGCACCAAGATTTGATGTGTAGTATCCCCCTGCCTAGGAACAGCTGGGGGATCTGTCTTAGCTGAGTGAAAGCCTGGGGGGAGGTGTTAATTAGCTTGGACATATTCCTGTGGAAGGCACAATTCCCCTTTCTGTTCTGGGAACCAGGTGACACCTAGATGTTAATTAGCCAGCAGAGAACTCACTCTGCCTTTTGGGGAAGACAGGATGAGCTCCCAGCAGGGGGCTAGTCAAAAATCTGCTCTGCTCAGACTGACCGGAGCCACATGAGAAGCATGGAGTTTAGGATTTTGAGCATGTGTAAGCAATACCGTTCAGGTGAGAAATGTGGAAGTTATATCATTCTGCTGGTCCGGATCTTGTGAGTGTTTTGATATTAAATTTGGGCCACTGGCATAACCAGAACTCTGGGAATTCCACCGTTTTTTAACCGGGCATGCAAACATGCCCAAGTTTGATATCATGTTAATCGGTAGGTTCTGGGGATCGAGAATATGTAATTATTATTTGTGTGCCGGCCGCGCAGGTCTGCCTAGGGAACATGTCATGATTATGAGGTTGCTAAAGCCCCTGCCCAGATGTGATTACCATAGTCCGGCCTGGGGGCCGACTCTGGAAGCCCGCCTCTGATCTCAGCTCCATTAAAAGTGAATAAGCTGCCTGGGAGAGGAGTCCTCCACACCGAAACATCTTGAACTCATCAGATGCCAGCTTGAGGATATGCTGGCATCCACCTGGTCTGAACTCAAATTGAAACCCAGAACTCTGTTTTCCCACAAAAAGGACATCTTTCCAGGAACTAAGTATTTTTCTCCCTTCTTTTATTTTTTATACTGGCTATTACTGTCTTAATAATTGTAATTTTAATAATTGTCTGTATATATTAATTATTTATATTGCGTGAATAAACGACTTTCTCCAAGTCATTCACTGTCCGCTACCCTGCTTATCAGCACACGCAGAACTGATCCCGGGTCTCTGAAGATACGCTACTGTTTGTTTGTTGTTGGCTAGACAGAATACCGTGTGTTTAACCGTTTTATTCGCAGGACTAGTCAGTCAGTTAGTGGGCTCCACGGTCCCATGGTAACCGCGGTGGTGGCAGTTTACTCTGAACCAGTAGGTGACGTTGTAATTACCCGTGTCTCACAGGCTCCCTTCTGAGTTGTCTGCGGCTAATTCTTAACGGTTCCTGCGCATTGACTGCGACCAGAGTTCGCACGATCTGTGCGCTGGCACCGTTTAGAAGGCTAAGTGCGGTCAGCCACTAGGGCTCCTGTGACAAGCATCTTTAGGCTTTACAGGGGTGCTTACAATTAGGCACCCCCCAAAATGCCAGGACAGTGAACACACCCCACAAATGACCCCATTTTGGAAAGTAGACACTTCAAGGTATTAAGAGAGGAGCATAGTGAGTCCGTGGCAGATTTCATTTTTTTTTGTCGCAAGTTAGAAGAAATGGAAACCTTTTTTTTTTCTTTTTTTTGTCAGAAAGTGTCATTTTCCGCTAACTTATGACAAAAAATAAAATCTTCTATGAACTCACCATGCCTCTCACTGAATACTTTGGGATGTCTTCTTTCCAAAATGGGGTCATTTGGGGGGTATTTGTACTATCCTGGAATTTTAGCCCCTCATGAAACCTGACAGGTGCGCAGAAAAGTCAGAGATGCTTGAAAATGGGAAAATTCACTTTTGGCACCTTAGTTTGTAAACGCTATAACTTTTACCCAAACCAATAAATATACACTGAATGGGTTTTTTTTTATCAAAAACATGTTTGTCCACATTTTTCGCGCTGCATGTATACAGAAATTTTACTTTATTTGAAAAATGTCAGCACAGAAAGTTAAAAAAATCATTTTTTTGCCAAAATTCATGTCTTTTTTGATGAATATAATAAAAAGTAAAAATCACAGGAGCAATCAAATAGCACCAAAAGAAAGCTTTATTAGTGACAAGAAAAGGAGGTAAAATTCATTTAGGTGGTAGGTTGTATGAGCGAGCAAAAAACCGTGAAAGCTGCAGTGGTCTGAATGGAAAAAAAGCGCCTGGTCCTTAAGGGGTAGAAAGACTGTGGTCCTGAAGTGGTTAAGAAGAAAAAAAACTGTCGGTAATGCTTTGATAAATCTGGCCCAATGAGGATGCTGAAATGTTTCGGACACACAAATGGTCCTTAATAGACCATTGTGTGTCCAAAATATGCCGGCAACTTGGTTGTTTTTTTTTTTTTTTTACCTGAAATAAATAAAGGCAGATTTATACTTTTGCAACAATGTACCAAACTTCCCTTCTTTGTGAGATATACTGTGCATGACTTCCCCTGCCAATCAATGCCATTTCTATGTACAGACAGCCATGGCTTTTAGCTGGAATGCCATCAGAAGTGAGGGCACTCTTTTTGTTAAGTCCCTTATATCACACAGCGTCTTCAGAGAGGGGGAGAGACATGCAGTTAGTTTAGAGAAATGGCTGTAGTTGTTAGTGTGCAGCTTGCAAGAATATGGAGTCTAGGTAGTTTCACCAGTATTCCAGGCTAATTGAACTTAGATTCAGGGTTCCTGACCCATCAGGTCCTCAGAGTTCCTGTGTGCCAAGTTATCTTGGTGCAAAGCACAAGGATCTGCTTTGTTCAAACCAGCCGCTCTACCCAGGAAGTTTGCAGCAAGTCGGGGAGCCGCCACATGCGCCAGTCACACAAAGCTTCCAGAACTGCATACAATGGAGACTTTCACAGACCACGCCCACCTATGTGTTCCGCCTGCCCCCTTGGGAGCTTCATCAGGGTGTGTAAAGTAGGGTATTGACTGGGTTGTCCTTTTGTACTCTTGCCAGCAGGTGGACAGTACTTCAATTTCCTTTCCCCGATTCAACAATTCAAATTACCCTGACAGATAACCATGGTAACAGAGATCCCACGCTGCCCACTGCTACTCTCACAGTCTATACCTGTGCTTACTCTTTCTGTGATAGCCGCCAAACTTGGGTGACATACTGTGAATGCTAGAAAAGATTGGAGGCCACCTCTGACTGGTGATAAAGTTTGCATCTCATGATCCCCATCGTGCTTTTCCATTTTTGCTACCTACACATTCCTTTCTGGTAGACAGATTGTAAAGTTTCTCCTCCTCTTGGCTTTCCCTGGTCCACTATCTATTTGCCAAGGATCCTGTTGTATATTTAGGCTGATTAATGAAAGATTTTATTTCATCTAAATGTCCATGTTATGTATAAGTTACTAACTGGAGCACCCATGCCTGCTTGCCTTTTGGCCACAAAATAGCATATAGTGAAAATAGGGGATCATTTTTCAAAATAAACATTTTAAGCTAAAATATAACCTCTATTTTTGTCAATAAATCATTTTTTGTTTTTAAACTGATGTGCTTATTGGTATTCAAAATTGGATACAATGCTAAAATCAAACAGATTAAACAGCCCATACAAATTAAAGGACCACTATCACGAAAAAAGTGTAACATTTAAAATAATGCAAACACATACAAATAAGAAGTAGGTTTATTCCACAATAAAATGAGCCATAAATTACTTTTCTCCTCTGCTGCTGTCACTTACAGTAGATAGTAAAATTCTGATAGAACCAACAGGTTTTGGACCAGCTCATCACCTCAAGGGGTATTTTTAGCATGGCCTTTGTTTTTTTATAAAGACACTCCCTGAAAAGGATTCAAACAAATATGCTAGCCAGCCTCCCTGCTCGCTGCACACTTTTTTGGCATGTGGATGGAGCAACTGCCATTCACTAAGTGCTTTTGAAAATAAGGAAAAACCTGAGAATCCCCCATGAGGAGATGAGCTAGTCCAAAACCTGTCAATTCTGTCAGCAACATAGGAGAAAAGTCATGTATAGCACATTTTACTTGGGGAGTGATGTACTTCTTATTTGTATACGTTTACTGTACTTTACATTTTACGATTTCCATGATAGTGGTCCTTTAAGTTAAATGATTGCAAACCCATGTACTGGACAAAAGTGCATTTTTCTAGTTCTGCCTTCCCAAGCTTCATTGAGAATATATAAAGTCCATAGTTAGCTGAAGTATGAAAGAAGCCAGAGCTCCATTTGCTAAGTTTATGAAGGTCCTGGGAACTGGAAGCAACTGATATTTTTTTTACCTAACAATAATATTAAAATTATGGAAAGTATAAGCAGGTAGTCTTCTATAAGACCTGCTGTTATTTTTTTGATGGCCATGTTATTAGTACTCTGGGATCTTTAAAGTATAATTCCTTAAAGATAATACAGCTTGCATAACACTCCTCTCAACCAAATGGAAATACTTGCCATATCTCATTTTAATTGTTGTGTGCCAAAAATGGAAGCATAGAATCAATGCATAATTATATTTGTTACAGCTTATACCACACCTGCATGCCTCAATCAATTACATCAAGAACATCTTTATGCTTATAGCCATGCATTACACTCCAGATGGTTTATGCCCAAGAGAGGTGACATTTTCAGAATTTCAATTCATCTTGACTTAAATGCCAAGCAGATTGTTCTGTGGAATCAAACTGCATCAATTCCAACACAACAAAAGAAAAAGCTAAATCATGAAGATTAGAAGTTAACAATATAAGTAGATTAATTTATTGTATCTACCGGAGATATTTGAATAAGATAAATTGAAATATAAAGAAAAAGGAGTCATAGAGATAGAGAGAAACAGAGGTCCATATGCAATTCACCTTTTCTCCTGAGTTTCTTCCTAGGAGATAATTTTCCTCTGCTGTTTAAAATAATTTTCAGCACTTTGCATTTGAAAAAGTACAAAAAAGTAGTCGAAAAAGTGCTGTCAAATTTATTTAGAGTAGTGCCATCTTGTAGCCAAAATGTAAAATATAGCCAAATACACCCAAATATACCATAAGCCACTTTTACATTCAAACTTGTATTAAATATTTATTATTTTTTAACCCATTCCATCCCTACCCCATAGTTATCAAAATAAAACTTGTAAAAAAATGAATAAAAAAATTACAACATTAAGAAAAACCTACATAAATAGTTACCTTAGGGACTTTTTAAATATGTATGTTATGAGGGTATATTACTGTTGCATTTGTAAATAAAAGCTTATAATTATTTCTATAGTATAAAAAAACACTAAACTGAAAAAATACACCTTTAATTCCAAATAAAATATTATCACCATACATTGTATTAGGGACGCAATTTAAATGTTGTAATAACCGGGACAAATGGGCAAATAAAATGTGTCTGTTTTATCTACAATAGCACATTTCATTTTGAAACTACAATGGCTGAAAGCTGAGAAATGATGCATTTTTGCAAATTTTTTTCTTCTTCTTCCCTGTAAAATGCGTATATAATAAAATAATTTTTAGCAAAAAGTACTGCCCAAAGAAAGCCTAATTGTCCCGCAAAAAAATAATATATAGATTGTTTCAGTGTGATAAGTAGTCATAAAGTTATTGGCAAATTAATGGGAGAAGCGTTATGTGAAAATTGCTCGTCTTGAAGTGGAAAAAACTGTGGTAGGGAAGTGGTTAAACATGCAGCAATGTTTTTTTTTTTGGACAGCAGTGGCTTCCTCTGTGGTATCCTCTCATGAACTCCATTTTTGTTTAGTGTTTTACATATCATAGATTCACTAACAAGGATGTTAGCATATGCCAGAGACTTTGGTAACTCTTTAGCTGACACTCTAGGATTCTTCTTCACCTCATTGTGCATTCTGCACTGTGCTCTTGCAGTCCTCTTTATAGGATAGCCACTCCTATGGAGAATAGCAGAAGCGCTGAACTTTTTCTACTTATTTTTCTTTGAACAGCAAGGTTTTTGGAAATACTTTTATAACGCTTTCCAGCTTTATGCAAGTCAACAATTCTTAATCGTAGGTCTTCTGAGAGCTCTTTTGTGCGAGGCATCATTCACATCAGGCAATGTTTCTTGGGAAAAACAAACTCAAAACTGGTGTGTGTTTTTATAGGGCAGGGCAGCTGTAACCAACCAATCAATCTTATCTCATTGATTGGACTCCAGCTGGCTAACACCTCAATCCAATTAGCTCTTGGAGGTGTCATTAGTCTAGGGGTTCACATACTTTTTTGCACCTGTACTGTGAATGTTTGCATGGTGTGTTCAATTGAAACATTTAATTATTTGTGTGGTATTAGCTTAAGCAGACTTTGGTTGTCTATTGTTGTGACTTACATAAAAATCAGAAAACATTTTATGACCAATTTGTGTAGAAATCCATATAATTCCAAAGGGTTCACATACTTGTTACTGCTACTGTAGATAGATAGATTATGACTTGATTATTCAGTCCAGGGATATTTTGAAGATGACATTTTTGTAGATATGCATGTTTTGCTGTTTTGTGAGACCTAAAAGGTAGAGATGTAGCGAACTGTTCGCCGGCGAACGGTTCCAGGCGAACTTTAGGGGTTCGCGTTCGTCTGCACCAGGCGAACTTTTGCGGAAGTTCAATTCGCCCCATAATGCTCTATTGAGCAAAACTTTGACCCTCTACATCACAGTCAGCAGTCACATTATTGCCAAACACATTGCTCTCACTGCTGGAGGCCCCCCTCCCTCCCTCCCTCCTCCAAGCAAGGTCCTTATGCCATTTCACTCACATGTCTACCTACACTAATTAGTTAAGGGACAGCTGCTTCCTCCCACCACCCTCCACCCTTCTACCTATTCCCTCCTCCCTCCTACCGGAGGGAGCAGGGTCTCATCTGCCAGGGAATTATACTATTTCAAAAACCAGTTTACATACCATAGCTGGGAATCAAACCCAGGTCTAACTGTGTGGTGGGCAAGCACCCTAACCGCTGTACCACAACAGTACTAACTGAAGCTGGCCTAGCATTTACTATTTATGCTCAATGCAATAGAAACATTAGGTTGCTTAAAGGGAGCCTTAACTGAGAGTGATATGGATGTTTCCTGTAAACAATACCAGTTGCCTGGCAGTCCAGCTGATCTCTATGACTGCAATAGTGGCTGAATCACACCCTGAAACAAGCATGCAGCTAATCCAGTCTGACTTCAGTCAGAGCACCTGATCTGCATGCTTGTTCAGGGGCTGTGGCTAAACGTATTAGAGACACAGAATCAGCAGGCGATTCAGGCAACTGGTATTATTTTAAAAGGAAAAATCCATATCTTTCTTCGTTTAGGTTCCCTTTAAGGATTTGTAGCATAAAAGCCAACTCACATTGGCTGGGATTTGAACCCAGGTCTCACTGTGTGGTGGGCAAGCACCCTAACTGCTGTACCACAACAGTACTAACTGAAGCTGGCCTAGCATTTACTATTTATGCTCAATGCAATAGAAACATTAGGTTGCTTAAAGGGAACCTTAACTGAGAGTGATATGGATGTTTCCTGTAAACAATACCAGTTGCCTGGCAGTCCAGCTGATCTCTGTGACTGCAATAGTGGCTGAATCACACCCTGAAACAAGCATGCAGCTAATCCATTCTGACTTCAGTCAGGGCACCTGATCTGCATGCTTGTTCAGGGGCTGTGGCTAAAAGTATTAGAGACACAGAATCAGCAGGCGATTCAGGCAACTGGTATTATTTTAAAAGGAAAAATCCATATCCTTCTCCGTGTAGGTTCCCTTTAAGGATTTGTAGCATAAGGGGAGGAGGTTGGAGGGAGGAGGGTGGAGGGTGGAGGGAGGAGGGTGGAGGGTGGAGGTAAGAGGGTGGAAGGTTGAGGGAGGAGGGAGGAGGGTGGAGGGTGGAGGGAGGAGGGTGGAAGGTGGCGGGAGGAGGGTGGAGGGAGGAGGGTGGAGGGAGGAGGGTGGAGAGAGGAGGGTGGAGGGTGGAGGGAGGAGGGAGGAGGGTGGAGGGAGGAGGGAGGAGGGTGGAGGGAGGAGGGTGGAGGGAGGAGGGTGGAGGGTGGAGGGGGGAGGGAGGAAGGTGGAGGGAGGAAGGTGGAGGGTGGAGGAAAGAGGGTGGAGGGTGAAGGGTGGAGGGAGGAGGGTGGAGGGAGGATGGTGGAGGGTGGAGGGAGGAGGGTGGAGGGAGGAGGGTGGAGGGTGGAGGGTGGAGGGTGGAAGAAGGAGGGTGGAGGCAGGAGGGAGGAGGGTGGAGGGAGGAGGGTGTAGGGTGGAGGGAGGAGGGTAGAGGGAGGAGGGTGGAGGGTGGAGGGTGGAGGGAGGAGGGTGGAGGGAGGAGGGAGGAGGGTGGAAGGTGGAGGGAGGAGGGTGGAGGGGGGAGGGAGGAGGGTGGAGGGAGGAGGGTGGAGGGTGGAGGGAGGAGGGAGGAGGGAGGAGGGTGGAGGGACCTCCAGGTATTAGAGCCCTTGAAACATGTTTTCTATCATTTTTCCAGCTGGTAGAATTTTCTCAAATTTTCAAAGTTCGCCTCCCTATTGAAGTCTATTGCGGTTCGCAAACTTTTTCGTGAACCGAACCTTTTGCGGAGGTTCACGAACAGGGTTCGCGAACCGAAAATCGGAGGTTCGCGACATCTCTACTAAAAGGTTATAAGTGATAACAATAACCAATGTATTGCTACTAAGATGTACAAGATGTACAAGGAGGCAGATCAGTTCCATACTAATGTTATTATGTTTTGGGTAAATTAAACCGTTTCTTTATGATTCTGCAAAACATGTCAAATGTACAAACATTTTCTAAGTGGAATACGTAACACAGTGGCCTGCAAGTCCTACAGTAGAAGGGAAAAACATAAAACACTTAACTAATGAGCTATTATCCACTTTTATTTACCACTTGCTATATTTCAGGCATTATATCTATGCCCTGTGGGAGGATTGTTCTCATTCCAGAAGTATAGATATACGCCTCCTGCCACATCGCCACTGTGCGTCCTACACACTGTCTCCTGCTCGCTCCCTCGCTTGTTCACATCACCACCGGTTAGTAGGTAGATCAGTGATTGGGAACGCAGTTACATTCATTTATCTAAGTGTCATGCTCACCAGCAGGCATTCTGTCTGGCGAGGCTTAGCTTCGTGCAGATAAACTCCCAAAGATGCAGACGCCCAGGATTTCATTTGATGCAAAGTGATGTTTTATTTACAGTGAAGGTATGTACATGAAAAACATTCAGAGTAGATTCCAGGAAGTTCAGGAACAAGCATGCGACATTATGCTCATGAAGCAGCTTAGCAGGAGTATTTACCCAGACAGTGTTAATAACTTCAAGTCGACCAGAAGGTATGTAGATATTTATCCAGAATTCAGCATACAGGACAACAGCAAACACACGTGCTATAACTCCAAGAAGTCAGGCAGGACTGGAGCAAACAGACATATTATAAATCCAAGGACCCAGGCAAGACAGGAACAAGCACTGAGGCTGCACAAGCAGGGAGGACAAACAATGAGACAGCAAAGGCTGCTGGGAAGTCTGGATCTTAAATACTCCACTAATGAGGCACTCACCTTGCAGGTGTTCAGACACTCCCACACAATCTTACTGCAGTAGTGAGTAGTGATGCTCGGATGTGCCTCATCCACGAATTCGGAAATCCGCGTGGTTGAAAAAAAAAATCCGAATTCGGCCCCGCCGCATGCGGATTTGCGGTCGCGTCCACGCAACCACGCGGATTTTTTCCCGTGAATGGCGTAATCACGCGTGGATTCACGCCCGGAGGCGGATTTTCTTTTAATGTTAATAACAAAGCCCCCATACATGCTACAGTCCCCCAAATAGCATGGATTATCGAGGTGATAAGGGGCAACATAACTTCAACATAAAAAATTCCCCCAAAAAAAATTTTTCTAGAGAAAATGGATTTTAAAGTGAAATCAACACTTTAAATGGGGCTATTAATTGGTAATAAGTGGTTTTAAAAAGGGATATACGCGTTAAGCAGTCAAAGAGGTGAAGGTGAGTTCCAATGGCACTTGGCGGCGAAGGTACCGCTGGAGGAGGATGAGTGGCTGACGGCAAAAAGGCTCCAGAGAGGTTTTTGTAATTTTTTTTTTGCAGCAATTAGCAATGACATCGCAGCAGAGTTGTCAGTGGACACGGGCAGTGTGAACGCAGAGTGCAGTGGTGGTAGCGACTGAGTCAGGAGAAGGACTATGTGGGCGGTCAGTTCAGCAGCACAGAAGGACCACGGCAACATACTGGTGGTAGTAGTAGCAGCACAGCGTCATAGTGCTGGCCAAAAAATTAAATGCACCCGGTGACCCGGGCAGTGTGAACGCAGAATGTAGTAGCGACTGAGTCAGGAGGACAAAGCGGGCGGTCAGTTCAGCAGCAGCAGCACAGTAGTAGTAGCACAGCGTCATAGTGCTGGCCAAAAAATTAAATGCACCCGGTGACCCGGGCAGTGTGAACGCAGAATGTAGTAGCGACTGAGTCAGGAGGACAAAGCGGGCGGTCAGTTCAGCAGCAGCAGCACAGTAGTAGTAGCACAGCGTCATAGTGCTGGCCAAAAAATTAAATGCACCCGGTGACCCGGGCAGTGTGAACGCAGAATGTAGTAGCGACTGAGTCAGGAGGACAAAGCGGGCGGTCAGTTCAGCAGCAGCAGCACAGTAGTAGTAGCACAGCGTCATAGTGCTGGCCAAAAAATTAAATGCACCCGGTGACCCGGGCAGTGTGAACGCAGAATGTAGTAGCGACTGAGTCAGGAGGACAAAGCGGGCGGTCAGTTCAGCAGCAGCAGCACAGTAGTAGTAGCACAGCGTCATAGTGCTGGCCAAAAAATTAAATGCACCCGGTGACCCGGGCAGTGTGAACGCAGAATGTAGTAGCGACTGAGTCAGGAGGACAAAGCGGGCGGTCAGTTCAGCAGCAGCAGCACAGTAGTAGTAGCACAGCGTCATAGTGCTGGCCAAAAAATTAAATGCACCCGGTGACCCGGGCACTGTGAACGCAGAGTGTAGTAGCGACTGAGTCAGGAGGACAAAGCAGGCGGTCAGTTCAGCAGCTCAGAAGGAGGACCATGGCAACTTACTGGTAGTAGTACCATAACACCAAAAAATTAACCAAGGTAGGCACTAGGCAGGTAGTAAATGTCTTTATAAAGGCAGGCATAGTTAACAACAACACATGCAGCAGCCACTTCATGTCCCCCTGTGTCCGACAATAGGGGCCAGGAACTCACCTTCCACCCAAGCCTGGTTGATTTTCAGGAAGGTGAGTTTGTCCACAGAGGCGTGGGAGAGCCGAGAGCGCTTCTTTGTGACCACGCCACCGGCCGCACTAAAGCATCTCTCTGAGAGGACACTGGAAGGAGGGCAGGATAGGAGTTCCAGGGCGTACTGGGAAAGCTCGCTCCAGATGTCCAGTCTCTTGACCCAGTACTCCAAGGGGTCCACGGGGCTGTCGGTGTCATTGAGCCCGCTGGATGACCCCATATAGTCAGACACCATGGTGGTCAGTCGTTGCTTGTGCTGGTTGGTGGTGGATGCTGTGGCGGGCACCTCTGTTCTGGGCTGCTGCACTGCATACAGGCTCTTGCTTAGGCTCTTCAGGTCTCCGGGGCGCCAGTTGCTGCTGCTGCTGCTGGTGGTGGTTGTTGTGCTGCTAGTGGCAATGGCAGGCACCTCTTGCTGGCTTGGCAGAGCAGTTACAGTGGGGGTGGAAGGCTGGGGGAATGCTTCCAGTAGTCTGCGCACAAGGGCCTCCTTCAACTCCCTTGTGCGTTGCTCGGTGGTGGATGGCGTCATTAAGTCTCCCAGCTTCCCCTTCAGATGGGGATCAAGCATCAAGGTAATCCAGATGTCCTCCCTTGAACGCATCTGGATCACCCGGGGGTCCCTGCGAAGGCAGCGCAACATGTGCACAGCCATGGGAAACAAGTGGGCCCTGCCAGCAAGATCTTCCTCGTCCTCGCCATTGTCCCATAACGCATGCCTGTCCTCTTCCTGTGCCATGTCGTTGTCCTCCTCAAACCGCCATCCACGTACAACGCCTGCTGCACTCTGCTCCTCCTCCTCCTCCTCATTCAGGTTAGGGACCTCCAACTCTTCCACTACCTGCTGTGAGCCCTCCTCTGAGCTGGACTGTGCTGCTATCTGCTCCTGTTCTTCCAACTGCCTCAGGGCTTCATCCCCACGCTCAATTAAATTGTCCATTGCCTGCTCCAGTAGACAAACCAAGGGCACCCACTGGCACACAGAGGCCCGCTCCTCACTGATCATCTTGGTTGCCTACAGGAAGGGACTCAGCACCAGGCATACTTGCTGCATCAGTGTCCACTGAGTGGCAGTAATCATGGGGACTTGCTGGTTGCTGGGGACACTTGGGTCTAGCATGTAGGCCCTAACAGCCAGCCTGTGCTGACACAGCCGCTCCAACATGGCCAGAGTCGAATTCCAGCGAACTGGCATGTCGATGATCAGCCGGTGTTGTGGCCTTCCATACTGCTGCTGTAAGGTGGACAAGAGTGCAGAGGCAGTGGCTGACAGGCAGAAAAAGCGTACCACCGCCCGGGCATCCTGCAGCAGCTCGCTCATCCCCTGGTAGGTGCGCAAGAAGCGCTGCACCACAAGATTGAGCACGTGGGCCAAGCAGGGGATGTGCTGGAGGTTTCCCTGCTGCACTGCTGCCACCAGGTTGGCCCCGTTATCGGCTGCCACATACCCCACTTCCAGGCCTCTGGGGGTCAGCCACCTCCGCTCCTGCTTCCTGAGGGCGGCCAGGACGTTGGTGGCCGTAAGCCTCTCCTTCCCCAGGGTCACCAATTTTAAAAGGGCTTGGCAGTGCCGAGGCTTGGCGCTGCTGCTGCCGAGGCGGGCTTGCTTTCCGGGTGCTGAGGGAGTGTCGTGACAGGACCCTTCTGCATCCCCCCTGATCCCGCGTGGTGGCACCACTAGCTGGGCTGATGCGCTCTTGTCCTCCCTCCCTTCCATCAGTGTCACCCAGTGGGCCGTAAAGGACAGGTAGCGACCTGTCCCAAATCTGCTACTCCACGAGTCCATGGTCACGTGGACCCGCTTGCCCACAGAGTAGTCCAGGGAACGGGCCACGTTTTCCACCGCAAACTTGTGGAGTGCTGGGATCGCGCTCCTGCTGAAATAGTGGCGACTGGGGACTTGCCACTCGGGGATGCCAAATTGGAGCAGCATCCGCATGGCGCTCCCCTCCTGCACCAGGGAGTAGGGAAGCAGCTGTGATGCCATGGCCCGGGCCAGCAAGCCATTTAGTTTGCGGATCCGCCTTTGGCTTGGAGGCAGAGGCTTGGTCAGACCCTGAAAGGTGTCGCTCAGCAGGGTCTGACGACGCTGGGATGCAGGGGAGACAGAGGAGAGAGACGAACACTGGCTGCCAGCCTCAATGTCTGTGTCCTGAGCAGCCGAGGTGGAAGAGCGCTTGCGTGCTACTACTGCTGCTGCTGTGGGGGATTCACGACCCTGAGGGAGGGAGGATGCTGCTGCGCTGGTCGGCCTTCTGCTCTCAGGAACCCCTGCCAGCAGTGCCTGCTTCCTCTTAAAGTCCGCATACTCGCGGCAGTGGCGGCTTCTCAGGTGGCCCTGGAAGGATGAGGTACCCATCTTGCTCAGACTTTTCCCACGGCTCAATCTTTTGCTGCATAACCTGCACACCGCATACCTTTTGTCATCAGTACATTCCTCAAAGCAATCCCACACTGGTGACTTTAATTTACTGCGGCCCCCACTAGCAGAGGGTGCAGAGGAGCAATGTGTGGTAGTAGTTGCCGGGGGTTGCATGGTGGTGGTGCCGGCTGAAGCAGTGTCCTGTCTACTTCCTCCACGCCCACTGCTGCCGATGCCCCTGCCCCTGCCTGACATATGGCGATATCCTTGCCTAGGCCGAGGTGACTCGTCATCCTGCTCTGCCTCTGACCATTCTTCCACGGACTCAGCAGGCTGCACATAGTTAGGGTCCACAACGTCGTCATCATCAGCAGCATCATCATAATCCAGCTCTTCCTCTGACTCCCCCGCCTCCTCTTCTGTCCCTACATCCCCAGACACAGACCCCTCTTCTTCATCACCAGAACTCAACAACGCTTGTGATTGTGGCCCGATCTCAATCTCTGCCACATCAGTCCCCAGTAAGTCCTGAGCTTCTTGCATCAGCAGGTTCCCAGATGCCGGACTGAGGGACAGAACGCTGTCATCCTGGGAGGGCTGCTGACCAGTGGGTGCTGGGGTGGATGTCACAACAAGCGTGGGATGTTGGCTGCTGCTGCTACTGCTTGGAGTGGTGCTCACAGTAGAGGTCTGGGAGGAAGTCATGATGTCCATGAGTACGTCAGGTTCCATTTGCTCAACCACCACACGGGGACCAGAAACTTTAAAATATTTGGACAATGGCGTCCGCTGACTCGGCCCAGGCTTTGCTGCCCCCCTTTCTGCTGCATCACGACCACGTACAGCTGGGCGTCCTCTCCCTGGACGTGGAGCAGTCCCAGAAGTGGCTGAGGCAATTGAACTCCCTTTCCTCTCACCCCGTGAAACCCTGCCAGACATGTTGCTAGTAATGAATCACTGGATGCAGTGGGCACAGTACAAGGTCACTGAAGGATGCAGTGGGCACAGTACAAGGTCACTGAAGGATGCAGTGGGCACAGCAGTGGGCACTGGATATACAACTAGGTCACTGAAGGATGCAGTGGCCACAGTACAGGGTCACTGAAGGATGCAGTGGGCACAGTACAAGGTCACTGAAGGATGCAATGGGCAAAGCAGTAGCCACTGGATATACAACTAGGTCACTGAAGGATGCAGTGGCCACAGTACAAGGTCACTGAAGGATGCAGTGTGCACAGCAGTGGGCACTGGATATACAACTAGGTCACTGAAGGATGCAATGGGCACACAAGGATGTCACACTGTGTAATGAGATGCTCATATGCGAGCGAGCGAGCAGTGGGCACTGGGCACGGCACAAGGTCACTGACAGAATGAATGAACGGCGCTGGCAGAGAGTGGCGGCGCCGGCGGTGTGACTGGCTGCCTGCAAATAGTACAAGTGTATAACTGTCACTGGAATATACAAGTGAACACTGCAGCTGCACTAACCTGCCTGCCTGCACTCTACACACAGATAATCCCCACTCCCACTACACTGCAGCACTGAACCTGCCTGCACAGCACTACACACAGTTAAATAATCACTAGACTCCCACACTCCCACTACACTACACTGACTACAACTAACTACAGCAATCACTCACTGACTAGCTAACTGTGTACAGTATAAGAGCAGTGTTAGCAAAAAAAACGCTTTGTTTTTAACACAATAAATGCACTTGCTCAAACAACAATGGCCTGGAGATAATCCTCTCAGCACCACAGTCTAACAAGGACAGAGCTTTTCCATCATGGCCGCCGCTTTATATTCAGGAGGGGAGGGCATAGCTCCCCTCCTGTGATTGGTTGCTAGGGCCTGGCTGGGGCACTCTGATTGGCCTGCAATGTGTCACTTCCGCATAGTTTGACGCATTTCCGCAAACCACGACTTCAGCACCGGGTTTCACGAGCGTGAATGCGGATTTCTGTCCGCATTCACGCGAAGCCGAAGTAGATTTTCGTGGTTGAAAATCTATTCACGGATTTTCGTGTCCGAGGCGGAATGCGTCAAAATGGTCATGAATCCACGCGTAAGCGTGATCACGACCTGGCGGTGAGCACCACTGGTAGTGAGAAACAGAACTGTGAATCCTCACACACACACATGCAATTCCATTGCAGCAATGTGCAGACAAAAACAAATGGAAAGTCAGCCCATCACTGCAATGACAGGCAGAACTGAGAATCCTCACAGACTTGCATACAATTCCATTGCAGTAATGTGCAGACTGAAGCAAATGCAAAGTCAGCCCATCACTGCAATGACAGGAAGAACTGGGCATCCTAACACTAAGTCCCAGTGTCAATACTCACCAGCATCAATGATATGCCTGTGTTGTTGTAAAAACGAAGTAACACATCCATGCATTACTTCCTGTGAGCATACTTATAGTATGCTAATAGGAAATAATGTGCCAGGACATCTTGTGGCCAAATAGTAAAATTCAACCTACATACATTTATTTTAATAAAAAGACCCACAATTACATTTTAATTGAACTCCTTCCCTCCCATACTCTCCCACAGTTCCCCCCACCCCCCCAAAAAAAATTGCATTAATAAATGATAATTAAAAAAAATATATATAAATAGTTACCTTAGGGACTGAACTATTTTAATATGTATGTCAAGAGTTTACATTACTGTTAATTTTTAAATTATAAGCTTGTACTTAGTGATGGATGCAAAACTGGAAAAGTGCACCTTTATTTCCAAATAAAATATTTACATATATATACATTGTACTAGGGAAATATTTTAAACATTGCAACAAACCGGGACAAATGGGCAAATGAAATGTGTGGCTTTTATCCACAGCACACAGTAGAATATTTTATTTTAAAACTATAATGGCCAAAAACTGAGAAATAATGTTTTTTTCTCTTTTTTTTCTTATTATTCCCATTAAAATGCATTTAGAATAAAATAATTCTTAGCATACTGTACCACCCAAAGAAAGCCTCATTTGGTGGTGAAAAAAACAAGCCACTTCCTCTCACAGCGCTCGTCTGCCTGCACATATTTCCCTTCATTCAAACTTGTAGGCATAAACGCATAAACAGCGCGACCCACAGTGATGAGTGAGGCAAGCAGTGACCAATGACAACGCTGTATATTTCAAATATAGGAAGTAAAGTATACAGTGCTGCCATTAGTCACTGCTTGCTCATCACTGCGGCCATGCAAGTCTGAATAGATGGGAAGCCCTGGCAGCGGTCGGAGCCAGGGGAACTTTGTTCAACATAGACGAGCACCGGGAGAGGAAGCAGTGGGCAGTGTTAACAGCAGCAAGGGTTACGCCACAGTCGCCCCAAATTCCCCCAGCACCCAATGCAGTGGCACCCCCAGGCATGGCTATACCTGGAGCACTGCACTCCTGGCACCCTATGATTCATATGACTCTGGATCTACTACAAATTTTGGACCAGTTTTGCTCATTAGCCTCAAACCAGAGGTACATTTGAAGCAGTATGAAGCTCAAACTTCATCTCTGATAAATAAAATATATGAATAGGAAGGGGAAAAAGATATGATTGGTTTTCAAGTTACTGGAAAAGTTAATATTCAAACTTTCACTTCATTTAGAAGTTAACTGATAAGATTGCTGTTGGACAAAATGATCAAATTATAAGTTGCCCTGTATTTCAAAGAGTAAACAATGCATGGAAGCGAAGAACTTACTCTGTTTTATTTTCCCTACAAATACTTAATGACAGGACAATCTTATAATTTGTACAGCAACTGACAATGTTATCATTTAGCTTCAGTGAATTATAACTTTGCCTTCCAGTGACTTTATACCAGTCTTTTATTTCTTTTTGTAGTAGTTATATACTGTATTTAATGTTTTAGAGCAGAAATGCAGTTTTGAGTTCACTACTTTAAAGTAAACCAGAGATCATCCTAAATTATTGGGCTAATTTCTGCTTAAAGAAAGTCTGAAGCCATATAAAAAAGGAGCACTTGGGCTCCTGAAGCCTTCCAAAGCCTCCCGCAGCAGCCTTCCCTCTTTAGATGAGGATCTGAATATTTTTTTTTTTATTCACTTCAGACTCACTTTAAAATTACTAGAAATGTAGTTACTAGAAATTTAAGAACATAGTTGAGGGTCAGGATACAGGCTTAATCACAACATGTTGCAATCGATGCTGCGGCTTCCTTACACAAGAAATTCAGCTTGACAAAAAAAAAATCAAAATTGTTTTGATTGCAAGAAAAGCAAACCTGTATTTAGAGCCATGATGTCTGTACTATCCCCCAAGCTTTGGTTTGCATTACATTATAAAACTGTTATGGTCAGTATGCAGATCTCATTATGTGTGATGACATTTGCTATTGTTTACTGCAATGTGTCTCAGAAGGGGGTACACTTCAAATCAATGGCAGTTAATGCATGATTGAGCTTATCTGAGCTTACTGATGTTGAACCCTTTATCTCCCTTACAAAGGAACTCACATAAATTGAAAGTGCCTAAAATCTGTGCATACAAGATGATTAGAAACACTTATTTCCGGATGAGAATACACTTAATGACTCCTTTCATAAGCCAGTCATTTCTTTCAGATGAACTAAGTCCCCTAATGACTTTCCTATTGAAGCTTCCTTTCCAATGTGCAAGTACTCCTGCAGCGTGTAACTCTGTTTGCAGTAGTATTATTAGAAAGAAACATATTTTTAACAGTAAATCTTCCAAAATGGTAACATATAACTTTTGCGTTGGTATTTTTTACATGATTTTTTTTTTTGCACATAAACTATTTATTTATTTTATTGTTGACTTCTTAATTTATGATGTCATCTTGGTGCAAACATTCCTGAACTATATTTGACCCAGCTGATGATTGGAAACCTGGATTTTCAGAAAAACCAGCATTGTTAACAGAAACCGTATCAAAAGCAAAACATGTCAATTTTACTCTGATTCTGCTCCCCAAAACTGTAAATGCAGTTAGCAATTTGAGAAAATGATAGAAGAAAAAGTTGTGTTTGGGCTGTCTCCCTCTATTTTTAGCAGACTGTTTTCTTAAAGCAATTTGCTATTTCCAAATGCAGAAGGCTACTCTCAAATGAAGACCTATCCTCTCTATCTTTGATGCCATTTGCTGGTGCCAGATACACACCTTGGGCCTGATCCAATTTACTTTTTCTCCAAAGTTTTCTCCTAGGATATACCGTATTTGCTGCCGTATAAGACGCACTTTTTCTCCCCCAATAATGGGGAGAAAAAGTCCCTGCGTCTTATACGGCAAAGGCAGGGAATCCCCAACTTACGAACGCCCGCCGATACGAACCGCCGATCCGCCGCCATTGGGGATTCCCTGCCTGTGTCCCTGCTGGGCTTGGCCTGCCCTCCGAATGTCACAGCTCTCCCCATGTAATAAATTCTTGCCCACCCGCCATGCGTGCGTCTCCCCGGGTCATTCTCCCCCCCCCCCGCGTGTCTCTCCCCGTTGTACATATGTCCCCCAGTATCAGCAGCAGCAGCGGCGGCGGAGGCTTACCAGATCCATGCCGCTGCGATGACTGCAGACACCCGACTACTTCATGTGTTTCCTCTACTGCGCGGCTTGTACTGATTGCGTCATCAGTAGCCGCACAGTAGAGGAAACACATGGAGTAGCCGGGTGTCTGCAGTCATCGCGGCGGCATGGATCTGGTAAGCCTCCGCCGCCGCTGCTGCTGCTGACACTGGGGGACATATGTACAACGGGGATAGCGAGACACGAGCGGGGGGGTGACCCGGGGAGACGCACGCATGGCGGGCAGCATGATTTCAATGGGGAGAGCTGTGGCACATGAAGGGGGGCATAAAATAACACAAGAGGACATGGACACTGAAGAGACAGGACACATGGGGAGAAGGAATCATGGGGGAGAAG
Source organism: Hyperolius riggenbachi (assembly GCF_040937935.1). Taxonomy (NCBI): domain Eukaryota; kingdom Metazoa; phylum Chordata; class Amphibia; order Anura; family Hyperoliidae; genus Hyperolius; species Hyperolius riggenbachi. Next base: position 233,547,365 of record NC_090646.1, on the reverse strand, counting down.
GACACATGGGGAAGAAGGACACATGGGAGAGATGGGAGGTAGGACACCACATGGGGCAGACAGGACACAGGACATATGAGGAGAAGGAGTGGTCAGGACACATGGGGGAGAAGGGGCACACAGGACCCATAGGGAGACGGACACAGAAGGACACCTGGGGAGACAGGACACATGGGGAGAAGGGGCACACAGGACACATTGGCAGACACCATGTGGGGAATAACATGTACAAGACGCCTCTGGAATATGGACGCACCAGGTTATATATATATATATATATATATATATATATATATATATATGTATAATTTTTTTTCCCTGGTTTTTGCCCTCTAAACCTGGGTGCGTCTTATATTCCGGAGCGTCTTATACGGCGCGAAAGTAATTTTTCAGCAAAATTCTGGCTGTCTGGTCACCTACAGAGTTTGGCTTCATAATAACCAAACTTGCCGCCACTCCAGTGCATATCAAGTTTAGCAGGTACCTGGTACCCAAATTAACATCCTGCCAGGATGCCTTTTTACTGATTCGTGTGTCTGCCTGGCCTACAGGAAATACTGGTGATCTTGAAAACCTTAGACACTGGTTGTAGGAAACACATTTCACTGGGTAGTATACAAACTTTCAAGAACATTCTTTTTCTCAGACAAACGTTCATTGACATACTGACATACTACTAGTATATGTAGAAAGGTATTGTATATATTGTACTTTTGGAAGATGATTCAGTACGCTCAAGATCTTACTGAAAGAAGCTGTTCTCCTAAAAGCTAATTAGAAGTAGAAGTTGCTGGTAGTGAAAATAAAAATAGTATCATATACAGTGTTCATACTTTCTTTTCACTTATAAGTGGAAACTTTTTGTACAATGTAAAACATCACTTCTGCTCATCACAATTGTATTACTGAAAGTGGAGTTCTCTTTTAGGGTGAGTATTTTATCCAACCATAGCCATATTTTTTTTTCTTATTCATAAGTGTATAATTCATAGTAAAATTGGCATTTAACAGGTAGGCAAATGCTTGAAAAGAACTAATGTATATACTCGCATATAAGCCAACCTGTGTATAAGCCGAGGTACCCACTTTTCCCTAAGAAAACAGGAAAAAGTGATTGACTTGCATGTAAGCCACCTCCCCAGTATAGCCCCCTACACAGAAGCCAGATGTTCCCCCAGCACAAGTCAGCTCCCCTCCCCATAGCCAGATGTGCCCCAAGGATGATACAGCTGTGTCTCAAGATGCCACACGGGAAGAATTCTGGATCATTGCACCGCTGAAAGGTTGCTGGCATGCTCTGCTCCACATACCGGGGGACACAAGAAGTCTTGAGCAGCGCACTCTGCACACCATGTTGCAGGGGATGGGAGGCATGGAAACAGCAGGGAGCCAGATGGTAAGAGCAGGATTACTAGTGCATGATCCTTATGCTCCAATGTCAGGAACAAAACCTGCTCCACCATCTGTTCTGCTCTACTGACTCGCATATAAGCCAAGGGGGTATCTTTTTAGCACATTTGACGCAAGATTATACAGTATGTTAATCTGAAATTGTCTATGTCTATATTTGTATCATATCATGTCATGTGCCAAAACAGTGGTATTCACAGGGGACAGGGGCGTAGCAATAGGGGGTGCAGAGGTAGCGGCCGCATCGGGGCCCTTGGGCCAGAGGTGCCCCGAAGGGCCCTCCCTCAATTACAGTATTAGCTCTCTATTAGTCCTGTGCTCATAATAACCACTTCTAATAGATACTTTGATTAGTGGTAATCATTAACAAACTGTTCCCCATCCCCTTCTTGCACCTCTGACACTGTAGTTGCCATTGGCAGGTTTTGGTGCATCGTATCAATTGTTATGTATAGAGTGCTAGGGGGGCCCCATTGTAAAACTTGCATCGGGGCCCACAGCTCCTTAGCTACGCCACTGACAGGGGACCTCAAAGCAAACCATACCTTTTTAAAGCATAAATGGTACAATATTTTCTTCATTTATAGACTGATTAATGCTTAAAAGAAATCTGAAGCGAGAGGAAACTAGTCATGATTTTCTTGGCTGTAGTGCAGATTTCTACCTCTGATACTTGTGAATCACTGACTCAGTATGAGTATGCAGAACAAGTGGACTCCACTGCCTGCATGCTGTTTTCAGGTGTGCTGACATTAGTTCAACCAAAGCATGAGTACCAGCCAAGATGATTTGTAGAAGGGGATATAAATATTTCAGCCTTTCTATACTTCTCTACATAAATTTACTTTCAAATGACCCTCAAATACAGCATCCTTTACACAATTACTCCCTTTGATCATTTGTGTGACAATATGGATTTATCTCAGTATTGCAATTCACCCATAGGATGCAGTGTACTTGCAAGTTTAATGTACTGTGTATTTAACAACTTCTCATCCTGGCCTGTTTTCCTCTTTTCTACCAGAGCAGTTTTTGATTTTTTTACTAGGCCAACCTTTAATCAGCAATTACTTTTTCACTACGTATGAAACCTTAGTGATATACACATGTTTTTTTTTTGGGGGGGGGGGGGACTAAACTTTTCTTGGGTGCTTTTATTCCGCAGCAATTGTTCTCCTATTTCTTCTTTCTCTGCTGTCTCTTGCTTGGCTGAGTCCTCCTCTTCTGCTGTGTCTTCCTCTTCCTCTCTGTGCCTCCCAAGCTCCCAAGCGTCTGTTTCACTTTGCAGGTACAACAGTGTCATGCTGTGTTGCAGATGTTGTGCCTGGAAGAAAATGCCACACAGGACCTGCACTGTTGTCCACTCTGGAGACACAGGCCAATGAGTGGCTGACCCCAAACAATCTCGGTGTTGGTAAAGTTGTGTGAGACAACGGTACCGATCTGCACTGAGAAATGGGGAACTGAATAATGTGCCTTGCATGGAACATGTATTAAATCTCATTGGCCAGCATTTCATGGACAAGTACCCCAGATTCCAGGACTTCCTGAAGCAGGCCAGGAAGTGGCTGCCCATTTCTGACAATCCTTAATGGCCGTGGCTCATCTTGCTGAGATTCATTGGTAATGCTTGGGAGATGCCTCCCTTGCGACAGCCCCACCAGATGGAATTTGATGTTGCTTATGTTAGATTGGCTGGACCAGCAGCAACATGCAGTAAATGAGTACCTCTGTGCACTTGCTAGCAGGACAACCTCTGGGGAGGTATTTTTACCTGAGGCAATGGGTGCTCATACTCAATGCCTTAAGACTGAAGCGTTCTTTCAAGGAAACCAATAATCTGGCCAGTCACAGTTAAAGCAGCATTAGTGAGTGACAGCCTGCTCTACATCTTTTTTCTGGAGTGAGCCATGCGGTGTGTCCTTGAGCAGGCATTGGATGAGCAGGAGCGTGAAGAGGAGGAAGAGTTTAAACTTTCGCATATTGGAGAGTGGGCAATGTCATCAGCCACAAATAGGAGAGGGGGCAATGCCATTGGCTGCACATGGCCAGAGGGAGGAGTCTGAGGAGGAGTCAGAGAAGGAGGATGGTGGCTGTGGTGGTGAGGAAGAGCAAGAGGAGCAGAATTCCTGGGTGCTTCTCCCCTTTCGGGAGACCCTGGTCTTGTCTGTGGCTGGGGGAACAAACCGGGGTGGAGGATGTTTCCCTGGATGAAGAAGAGGAGCTGTCCTCCTCTTTTGCAAACCTCATTAGAATGGGGCAGTTCATGCTGAAGTGTCTAAGGAAGGACCCCCGTATCAAAACCATGAAGGATACGGACCTGTATTGACCCATAGTACAAACAGAACATTTAGGAGATGCTACCACATCACAGAGGGTGTCCAAAATGCAGAACTTCTATACCAAACCGAGACAGATGCTGTATTCTGCTTTTCAGGGTGGTGGTACAGCAAGAAATATTAAAAGCCAAAGAAGTGCAAACAATAACACTTATCCACCTTCAAGCAGCATTGCTGCTGAGGATGATGTGCCAGTCATGCCCAGTATGACAACCTTCTTCTGTACAATGCCTCAACAGGTTCCTTCTGAATCCACCCTCAGAAAACTCCTTAGCCAACAGGTTTCTGATTATCTTGGGTTAACACTCTGAGGAGCAAGGAACCTCTGGACTTCTGTGTGTGCAGGCTTAACCTGTGGCCAGAGCTGTCACCTTTTGCCACAGAGCTTTTGGCTTGCTCCACGTCAATTACCCTATCTGAATGGATGTTCAGTGCAGCTGAAGGGATCATGGCAGACAAGCGAAGCTGCCTAGCACACCGTAGTGAAGATTACTTACATTTAAAAAAATTAACAAGGCATCTCAGAGGGTTACAGCACCAAAGTGTAATACAATTATTACGGATTATTACCCTGGTGAATTGTAGTTACTTCAGGCCTCATGACTGCCCTAGCAACAGGCACAGCTGTTCTGCACCACCACCAGCATGGCACCCAGTATTTCTTTTGGTCCTACTCCGATTGGCTGTACCCCAAAAAAATGATGTTATTATCCTGATGCATACCAGCTACTCCAAGCCTCATTTATGCAATGGCCACAGGGACAGCTTTCTTGCACCACCACCAGCACAGCACACCGTATTTCATTTGGTCCTACTTCAGTTGGGTTTACCAAAAAAAATATATATATATATTATTAGTTTTCCGGGCACATGCCCATTACTTTAGGCCTCTCTCTGTCTCACAAAAAGGCTGAAATTAACATATTTATTTGGCAGGTAATTGTACTATTTTTCTATTTTTCTGGCCTCTTTCTCATACAGAGGCTGGAATTCAAATATTTATTTGGCAGGTAATTGCCCAATTTTTAAGGTCTCTATCTACAGAGGCCAGAATTGAAATAGTTATTTGGCAGGTAATTACCCAATTTTTATGGCCTCGGTCTTATGCAGAGGCTGAAATGTAAATATTTATTCGACAAGTAACTCGCCGGTTTTTCTGGCTTCTGAGGCTGAAATTCAGAGGCTGAAATTCAAATATTTTTGGGGGACAAGTAATTACCCAATTTTTCAGGTCTCCATAGTGCCAGTAAGAACAATGTTTTAGATAGGTAATTGCCCGATTTTTCGGGCTTCACATACTGTTGCTAAAATTTAAAATGTTTAGGCAGATAAACACCAAATTTTTCAGGCATCTCAGACACTGGCTGCTCATAACAAATTGTAAGCAGGTACACACAGCAGCCATTCTAGAGACTTGAAATCTTGAATTTATATTTTATTTTTTTGCCATTTATGTATTAAAAAAAGCCTCTGTGCAAAATACATATTTTTTGAGGAACATATTGCCCTTGATCCCCCTCCACTATGCCACTGACTGTCCAGTTTTTGTACACTTTACACACCTTTTTAAGAGAAATTCTGGCTGCAGAGATGCCCTGAAGGTTTTTGATGTTTGTCTTTAAATTTGTCATTAAAGTCAATGGGACTTGCTGTGAATTTTCTGTTCACAAATTTTCATGGCAAAATTCCTGAACCCATTTTTGAACGTGAAATCAGCCAATACTGGTTAGGAATAAGCAACAGATAAATGTTCTTCATTATGGGAATCAGATAGAGGTAGCTGAATAAATGGGGACAAAAGACAAAACTTCTGGCAAGAACTGCATGATTTACTGTGATTTAATGTTGGGGATGATCTGCCACACTGTTTGAACCCTGCCCTGAGGCACCTCCTGGCAGATGTCAAAATACGTCCAGATAAACCCAAGCTGAGAAAAAATGCCTTAAGATATTTAACATTTTCAGAAGTTGAACTGTTGTAGCTTATTTTTAACTTTTAACTTTTTCCCCTTTGTTTTGAACTAAAAGCTTTATTTATTTAATTAAATGACTGACACTTTAAACAAATCATAACATTAAAAAGCGTCAGGAAGTGAAACAATTGATATTTGATCTCCTGGATGCACTTTTTGATGTTCTTTTTGCTATGCTAATGTTTCCATGATATATTCTGTGAAGATGCTGCAAATTACACTGTAATTGTAAATCTTGTATGGCTTCAAAGGAACTCCCTGGGAATCTTTCAGCATCGTGTCTGCAGGATGAGACCAAGAGCCCGGGGCAATAGTTATCTGTGTATTCTTTGATTTAACAATTTGTTTCTTCTGAATGGAGTGTGCTTCTATGTGTACCAAGTTTCAGAGTTCAAGCAATAAAAGGGAAACAATGAATGGAATCTTGCCAGACATCATACTTTTTCCTAAAGATTTAATCAACAGCCAGATCAATAGCTAAGCCTAATAACAATGTCAAGTGACTTTCTAGTTGGGCATAGTCTTTAACCCAACAGAACTGGTGACAGTAATAATACGCGTTTCTGTCATTCTAAATGAAATGCCATGAAGTTAGTATATGCATGAATCACCCACTTTTTATTATTATTATTTATTGTATTTATAAAGCACCAACATATTATGCAGCACTGGACAATAAATAGGGGTACATACAATGTAAACAAGGGCTGACAGACAGAGAGGTAGTACACAGTTATACAACATAGCACAAGGTTATACATGTAAACAGGGTATAAGATGCATGATCATGCAATTTAACAGAGACCCAGCAATTTAAGTCTGAGTCAGTTCATGGGAAGGGTGTCATAGCTGGGGTTGCAAGATCAAGAAGGACACACTAAGGCCTAGTGCACACCAGAGTGGTTCGGCTGCATTTTGCGATCCGCTTGCGGCTGCGGATCTGCTAGGGTAATGTATTTCAATGGGCTGGTGCACACCAGAGCGGGAGGCGTTTTGCAGAAACGCATACTCCCGGGCTGCTGCAGATTTTGGATTGTGGCGGCATTTCTGCCTCCAATGTAAAGTATAGGAAAACCGCAAACCGCTCTGAAAAACGGCAGTTCAGAGCAGTTTTGCAGGCGTTTTTGTTACAGAAGCTGTTCAGTAACAGCTTTACTGTAACAATATCTGAAATCTACTACACCAAAAACGCTTCCCAAAAATGCAAAATGCTAGGTGAAACGCTACAAAAAAATAAGAAAAAGCATTTCAAAATCTGCTAGCATTTTGCGGATCTGCTAGCGGTTTTTGGTGTGCACCAGGTCTATTAAAGGGTGGAGGAGGGAGACTCTGCCAGAGGCTTACAATATAAATGGATGCAGTGTGTCATCATCAGTAACTGATACAGGCAGGTGCTGTGAAAGATTCTACCTTCATGGAGCAATTAGAGCATTTGGCTCTATAAGCACAGTTCCACAACCCTGTCCTCAAGGCCCACCAACAGTACATATTTTGCAGAAAACCACAAACATGCACAGGTGGGGTAATTAGTGTCTCAGCAGAGCTGATTAACTACCTTTGTGGATTTATACAAAACATGCACTGTTGGTGGACCTTGAGGACAGGGTTGGGGAACACTGCATAGGAAATACAGTGATCTTCTTTAAAAAATAGCACTTGCCATACAAATAGCCTAGCTTCAGACACCCCATCTATCAGAAGCCCTGAAAAAACAAAAATCTAAGTTAAACAATAAGCACCAAGAAATCTCATGTGTACAGTATTGGCCTTATATTCTTCTGCTTAAGCTAAAGTATTCACATGCAGTGCACTCGAAAGTTTAACAACACTAATGGAACTCCCATAGCCTCTTATTTGCATTGTAATTATGGAAACGCTAGCCATAATTAGGATACAAAATAGGCATATCACACAGTGGACTCCCAAGATCATTACAGAGGCACCACAATTAAATATAGTAGAATGTCATACATTATTCAGAAAATGTAATTTTATGTAGGTTATCTTAGTTTCATCAGCATAAGAAACACTTCCTACATCTATATATTGCTAGATATTGGTATGTAACCCCACCCTCCCAGTGATGTTTAGCCTAGGTTACGTAGTTATACAGCCTTTTGCCCCACAGCATTGTAGGAAACTAGGTGTGGTTTCTGTTCACTTTTATTTTATGTCACAAAATATAGACCTGAAAACTTGGATAATGCCTGGAAAATAAAGGGTAGATGACAATTATGTAAAGACTTTCTGCCATTGAGAACATTAAGTTGGGGCTTAAAGGAGTAAGGAAGTCTATAAATATCTGAGGATTAGACATATCATGGAGAATAGAGATACTTCCTGTATAACTATGGACAGAGAAATTTGGTTGCAACTGTCTTTCCGAGAAAGAGGCCCTGTAACGAAAATCCCACGACGCCGGACGGATTGCGGAAATATGGTCGCATCCGTTCCGGCATGCGGACTTTCCAATGCGGAATGCGGAAATTTGGCCGCATCTGCCGCGCAAGATCCTCTGAGCGCACGGCGCCAAACTCACCAGCGTGCTGCTCACCAGGGCTCTGCCATCGTGCCTCTAGGGGATGCGCGCGCATGCCAGGCACGCCTTTATGCTCCTAGAAAACGGGTCAGCTGACCTGGAGGTCAGCTAATGTTTTTAGCCTGCTCTGATTGGTTGCTGCTTGGGGTGGAGACTCCTTTCCCAGGCAGTATATAAAGAAGTGCTTTTCAATAGCACTTCGTCTGTGTTTGCGATACCGTGTCAGCACTCAGACCTAGTCAGTTCCCGTGTGATAATCCGGCAGGACCTCGTCTCTTGTCACACCTAGTCAGCCTTGTATTTCATATTGTGTTATATATTGGTTTATCGCCAATATATACACATATTATACTGTCTTGATTTATCGTGTATGATTCTGTGCCCGTCTTGACTATTCTTCTGCTTCTGTTGCCGAACCTCATTTTGTCTGACCTTTCTCCCTTCAGTGGAATGTCTCCCACTGTAGGGTTCTATCAGAGGTTTGCCTCTTTTGAGACGACCGCCACTAGCAAACCCTTGCTGCTAGAGGCCGAGACTCCTCCACTCCGTCTTTTGGAGGATCTCACACATGGGGTTACCATTCAGAGGTAACCACACCTCTGAGGAATTACTGTGTGGTGGACTTTTCCACAGACTTGTGATTTACACTGTATATAATTGTTGTCTGCTGTTCCAGCTTGCTGGAGGTTGTATTTCTGTGCCCCATAGAGATACTCTATTGTACCAAGCACCTTCTTGCACCCGATTGTATCGTGTCACGCTATACTTGCAATATTGGTGATTCTGCAGATCACCATATAATCAGGTATAGAATCTGTATTATTGGTGATACTGCAGATCACCAATAATCAGAAAATCTGTGCTTGCTGACACCAATCATTACATAAACACAGACCACAAAGAAGTGAAATGGAGGGGGTGGTAAATCAGCTTCAGACCATCAGGGCAGAATTAGAACAGCTGAAGATTACTGTGACTGCACAGCAGGCTCAGATTACTCAGCTGACTGAGACTGTCCAGAGGCTGCAACCACCACTTAACGTTCTACCTCCCCCGGCTCCTAGTGAGCCTAAAATGAATATTCCTGAGAAATTTTCAGGTGCTAGGGCAGATTTCCAGAATTTCCGCCACAGAGTGCTGTCTTACTTTCAGATGAGACCTGTGTCCTCGGGAACCGAGGCTCAGAAGGTTACTCTCATCAAGACACTCTGTTGCATGCAGACTCCCAGACTTGGGCTTATGGCTTACCTGATGAGCATCCTGCTCTTTCTTCTGTCCAGGAGTTTTTTAAGGCCATGGCGGTCATCTACGATGATCCGGATAGTGCCGCCACGGCCGAACACAAACTCAAAAACCTTAGACAGGGACGCAGTACAGCAGAGGAGTATGCATTGGAGTTCAGGAAGTGGGCAGTCTCCTCCTCTGGGAACGATATGCACTCCTGGACAGATACCTAGATGGGTTGTCAGAGGCAGTCACTAACGTGATGGTTAGCCACCCAGAACCCAAAGATCTAGATGAGGCTATAACGCTATCTATTAAAATAGATAGACGTCTGAGGTACAATAAAAAGGGCAGGTACCCTATGTACTCTAGGGCTTCAGGTGCTTGTAGCTCGGCAGCAGTGGAGACTGAGGAACCTATGCAGCTAGGTCACGGGCGCCTCACGGAGGCTGAAAGGTCAAGAAGACACAAAGAGGGTCTCTGCATGTACTGCGGAGAAAAGGGCCACATTGCACAAAACTGTTGTAGGAAGTCGGGAAACTCCTTAGGTGTGGTTGGAGGTACCACCCTAAGCGGAGTAGCTTTACCTCCTAAACAAGAGAAAATATTATTGCCCTGCTCCTTAAACTGGGAAGGGCAGAACTTTCCTACCACAGCATTTGTGGATTCTGGGTCGACTGCTAACTTTTTAGATTTAAGTTTTGCTTTAAGTTTAAATATCCCTGTACTTCGGGTAGAAAAACATTTGTATGTTACAGCAATCGACGACACCCCTTTGCAAGGAAAGTCCCCACTGTGCCAGACCCCTCCTCTCTCGCTGCAAGTAGGAGCTCAGCACAAGGAGATCATCCAGTTTTTTGTTTTAAAGATGTCTACCTCTACGGTGATATTAGGGTTACCTTGGTTACGGTTACAGTCTCCTCAGTTTGATTGGGGGAATGGGCAGTTGACTACTTGGTCACCTTATTGTTCAGAGCATTGTTTACAGAAGATAGTCGTGTGTTCTACTAAGGTTCAAGTGAAAGGAGTACCTCCACAATATCAGGAATACTCTGATGTCTTTTGTCCTAGGGCAGCAGATCAATTACCCCCCCCATAGACCTTTTGACTGCCCAATAGATTTGAAGCCAGGAACCATGCCTCCCAGGGGCCACCTAAACAACCTCTCGTCCCCAGAAAAATTGGCCATGGATGAGTACATCCAAGAAAATTTACAGAAGGGTTTCATCCGCCCTTTGAGATCTCCTGCGGGGGCAGGATTCTTTTTCGTTCAGAAAAAAGATGGAGGTTTGCGCCCCTGTATCGACTAAAGGGGTCTAAATAAGATCACGATTAAGAATCGGTATCCACTACTGCTAATCGATGACTTATTTACACAGGTTTCCGACGCTTCTGTTTTCACTAAGTTAGATCTAAGAGGGGCCTACAATTTGATCCGTATCAGGGAAGAAGATGAATGGAAGACAGCATTCAACACTCCCAAGGGGCATTACGAGTACTTGGTGATGCCCTTTGGGTTGTGTAATGCTCCTGCAGTCTTCCAGAAGTTTGTTAACTAAATCTTTAGGGAGGTACTGGGTCACTTTGTAATTGTATATTTGGATGACATCCTAATATTTTCCAAAAATCTCACTGAACATCGCCAACATGTTAAGTATGTGCTGCAAACACTTAGAGAGAATCAATTATTCGCCAAGCTAGAAAAATGTGTTTTTGAGGTAAAGGAGATTGCCTTTCTGGGATACATTATCTCCACTACAGGGTTGTCCATGGATCCCAAGAAGGTCTCTGCTGTAAGGGAATGGCCACAACCATCTGGGCTTAAAGCACTACAGAGATTCTTGGGATTTGCAAACTACTACAAAAAGTTTATCAAGGGGTTCTCTTCTGTGGTGTCTCCACTTACTAACTTGACTAAGAAGGGGGCTGATGTCTCTCATTGGTCAAAACTCAAAAGAAGCATGTGCAGCATTTTCCTCTCTAAAAGAAGCTTTCTGTTCTGCTCCCATATTACGTCATGTAGATGTTGCTTATCCATTCTTAGTGGAGGTGGATGCCTCAGAGGTTGAAGTGGGAGCAGTATTGTCTCAGCGTTCAGGACTTCAGGACAAACTTCATCCCTGTGCTTTCTTTTCTAGAAAATTCTCTCCTGCCCAGAGAAATTATGATGTTGGGAACAGGGAATTGTTGGCCATTACGCTTGCTTTTGAGGAATGGCGCCATTGGTTAGAGGGGGCAGAGCATGTAATAACTGTATACACGGATCATACAAACCTACAGTACATTGAAAAGGCTAAAAGACTCACCCCCAGACAGGCTAGATGGGCTCTCTTTTTCTCCCGTTATAATTTCATAATTACATTTACACCAGGGAGTAAGAACGTCAAAGCAGACGCCCTTTCTCGTTGTTTTGAATCTGAAACTGCTCCACCCCCTTCTCTAGAAAGTATCTTGTCAAAAGAGATCATCCTGGCAGCCACTGAAATAGTTGAAGATCTTACTAGCCTTCCAAGTCCTTTCCAATTAGAAGTCCCAGAAGGGAAACCAGAAGGGGTTCTATACGTTCCTTGTGTCTTGCGCCCCAAAGTGTTGCAGTTGTTTCATGGACACAAGAATGCTGGACATCCTGGCATCACCAGAACCCAAGAGTTGTTGGGTAGGTCTGTCTGGTGGCCATCATTACAATCAGATCACAGAGAATTTGTCAAAACCTGTACCGTCTGTGCAAGGAGCAAACCCTCCCGACTACCTCCAGTCGGAACTTTATAGTCTCTGCCCTCCCCTCAGGAGCCATGGACGCACATTTCCATGGACTTTGCGGGAGAACTTCCAGTTTCCAATGGAAAGACGGTCACTTGGGTAGTCACTGACAGATTCAGTAAGATGACTCACTTTGTGTCTTTGAGTGGTTTCCTTTCTGCTAAAACATTAGCAGATCTTTTTATTCAAAATATCTTTAAGTTACACGGTATTCCGGAAAATGTTGTCTCAGACAGAGGCGTCCAGTTTGTCTCCAGGTTCTGGCGGGCCTTCTGTAAGGGGATGGGTATGTCGTTGTCTTTTTCATCAGGTTACCATCCGCAGACCAACGGTCAGACGGAAAGGATCAATCAGTCCTTGGAACAGTTCCTGAGATGTTATGTGGCGGACACCCAACATCAGTGGGCGGACTATCTACCATTTGCTGAATTCGCACATAACAATCTCAGGAATGAGTCCTCTGGTTATGCGCCTTTCCAGATAGTCAATGGGAAGTTCCCCAAATTTTCTCCCTTGCCAGTGACGGTCTCTCCGTTCCCTGTTCTGGAGGAGTGGCAGGAATCTTTTAAGAGGATTTGGGCTAAGGTCAGAGAAAATCTAAAGAAGGCTTTTTGCATACAGAAGAGGCAGGCAGATAAGAGACGATCTGCGGAGTGGGAGTTTAAACCAGGGGACAAAGTTTGGGTATCAACTCGTCATATAGCTCTGAGACAGCCATCCGCGAAACTGGGGCCCAGGTATATTGGACCATATCCAATTTCCGAAAGGGTTAACTGCGTTACTTACAGAGTCAGTTTACCACATTCTCTAAGGGTGGGGAAAGCCTTTCATGTGTCGCTCCTGAAGCTGGCTGTTCAGGTGGATTCCCCCCCCTCCTCACCCTGTCTTGGTTGATGGTGAGCCCGAGTGGGAGGTCGAGGAGATTTTGGACTCCAGACGAGTTCAGGGCTCAGTGCAGTATTTGGTGCATTGGAGAGGATACAGTTTAGAGGAAAGATCTTGGGTCAAAGCAGGTGATTTACATGCAGATAACCTTAGGAAACGGTTTCATGAGCTTCATCCTGACAGGCCGGGTGGTACGTGTCCGGAGTCCACACCTAGAGGGAGGGGTACTGTAATGAAAACCCAATGACGCCGGATGGATTGCGGAAATATGGTCGCACCCGTTCCGGCATGCGAACTTTCCAATGCGGAATGCGGAAATTTGGCCGCATCCGCCGTGCAAGATCCTCCGAGCGCACAGCGCCAAACTCACCAGCGTGCGGCTCACCAGGGCTCTGCCATCGTGCCTCTAGGGGGTGCGCGCACACGCCAGGCACGCCTTTATGCTCCTAGAAAGCGGGTCAGCTGACCTGGAGGTCAGCTGACGTTTTTAGCCTGCTCTGATCGGTTGCTGCTTGGGGTGGAGACTCCTTTCCCAGGCAGTCTTTAAGGAAGTGCTTTTCAGTAGCACTTCGTCTGTGTTTGCGATACCCTGTGTCAGCACTCAGACCTAGTCAGTTCCCGTGTGATAATCCGGCAGGGCCCCGGCTCTTGTCACACCTAGTCCGCCTTGTATTTCATATTGTGTTATATATTGGTTTATCGCCAATATATACACATATTATACTGTCTTGATTTATCGTGTATGATTCTGTGCCTGTCTTGACTATTCTTCTGCTTCCTGATTCTGTACTTCGCCAGCCCATACCGTTATCGACTATTGGCTTGGTTTCCGACTATTCTCTTGTCTCACGTTTCTGTACTGTTGCCGCATGATCTGTTGCCGAACCTCATTTTGTCTGACCTTTCTCCCTTCAGTGGAACGTCTCCCACTGTAGGGTTCTATCAGAGGCTTGCCTCTTTTGAGACGACCGCCACTAGCAAACCCTTGCTGCTAGAGGCCGAGACTCCTCCACTCCGTCTTTTGGAGGATCTCACACACGGGGTTCCCATTCAGAGGTAACCACACCTCTAAAGAATTACACTGTATATTATTGTTGTCTGCTGTGTCAGGTTGCTGGAGGTTGTATTTCTGTGCCCCATAGAGATACTCTATTGCACCAAGCACCTTCTTGCACCTGATTGTATCGTGTCACGCTATACTTGCATTATTGGTGATTCTGCAGATCACCATATAATCAGGTATAGAATCTGTATTATTGGTGATACTGCAGATCACCAATAATCAGAAAATCTGTGCTTGCTGACACCAATCGTTACAGGCCCCAGAATGGAGCAGGCCTATGTGCGACAGCCATTTTCCCTTGTCATTCAGAGCCATTCCTGGCTCCTGATTGGTTTATTTCTAGCTGAGGGAAAAGAAAAAAAAAAGTATTTTACCAGCAGTCGTACCAGCACGTCACCTACCGTTAGGAAAGTATTTAACATTACATTACTAATGTTACAGTTTTTTATTATTATTATTATTATTATTATATTTTTATTATTTAATTAATTTGCTTTATTGAAATCATTGTCCCATTGCAACAATTATTTGTTTCAGTTTTTTTATTCTAACTCTATGTCCACTTGGATATTGGCAATTTCCCCAACCCAAGTTGGCTGAGCCCAGTGAGTGGACGAGGGTCCTGGTGTGCAGTAGTGATGGACTGACTTTCAAATTCTGGGTTCACGAATTTCAAATCTGGATCTCCGCAAAAGTTCACGAATCTGGTGAATCTGCGAATCTCCATAGTATTCAATGGCAGGCGAATAGCCACCGACTTTAGCGGTTAATAACAAAGCCCCCTTATGTGCTAGAAATGCCAAATTTTAAGGGTATGTGGAGGGGGAGAGTGGGTACAAGAGGAAAAAAAATTCAAGAAGACCTTATAGTTTTTGAAAAAATTGATTTTAAAGTTTCATAGGAAAAAAGAATACATTTAAATGTGGTAAATGATAGATAATGTAGCAAACCTAACAGTAGTGTAAATTTACTTATATCAAAAGAAAGAGCAATGAATTTCATTTCAAATAGTTTCCAGGGGGTCCGTACGCAGTGCAGAAGTGGCAACGCTTTGGCCAGGGATCGCTATACAGCCGCAAAAAGATCCCCAGCAACTTTACCTATTTTTTGAAACTTTTTTTTATTGTCCAGAGTGTGGGAAATGAAAAAAAAATTATGAGGGGTTCCCCCTCCTGAGCCTCCTTAACCCCTTGTCCCCCATGCAGGCTGGGATAGCCAGAATGCAGAGCTCCGGCCAAGTGAGGCTTCGCACCCTAAGCTATACCAGCCTGCATGGTCCATGGTATGGGGGGGCTCTGGGGGAGAGTGGTGGCAAAGCCTTCCCCTCCCCCCTGGAGCCCTTGTCCAAACCATGGGCAAGGGGCTCTTCCCCACCTCCGGTGCCCCAGGAAGAGGTGGGGTGACAACTCCCTGGGGGGGTTAATGGTGGCATCTGGGAGTCCCCTTTAAGAAGGGAATCCCCAGATGCCCGCCCTCCCTCCCAGGAGACTTGAGTATAGGGGTACAAAGTACCCCTTACCCATTTCCCCAAAGGCTTAAATTAAATAAAAACACAACAATGAGGAAATTCCTTTAATAATCTTAACCAGAGATATTTACCTGTATCTTTGAAAAAAGTTTTCCCACGCTAATATCTTTGGAAAAGGTCCCTCGCCAATATCCTCTGTCTTGCAATCTTTACCTTGATTGAAGATCAAAGATGCGCACCCGCCACCACACACTGCCACTCATCGCCACCAGCTAAGTATAGCAGAGCTGCATCTCTCTCTGTCTCCCTCCATGGCTCTCGGCTCTACTCCCCACACACCGGGGAAGGGGGGGGGGTGCTTTGCTATTAACCAGTAAAGTCGGCGGCCGCTTGCCTTCCATTAAAGTCTACGGTAAAACTGCAAACACTCATTTTTTTTATTTTTTTTTTTAAACCCCTTGTTCGCGGCGAACTATTCGCCGGCAGACAGAACAGTTCAACCCATCTCGAGTGTGCAATCTACACTATCAAAGTGGACAACATAGAGTTAAAATAAAAATGTGTCCGAGTGAAGTGAGGACTGAGTCCGCAGCCCAGCAAGTGAAGTGAGCAGGCAAGGGGACAACACTTTCAATAAAGCAGCTTATTTAAATAATAAAAGCAAATATAATATTAATAATAATAAACCCCTTACAATTAATAATGAAATGTTTTAAAATGCTGACACGGCTGCTAGGACAGGAGCCAAGGACGGCTCTGAAGAATGAGAGAAGATGGCCACCACAGATGGGACTGCTCCATTCTGGGGCCTTGTTTTTGGTAAGAATGTTTTGTTTTTGTTTTTTACTATTTTCACTGAATACATTAGATTAATTTGTTTCCTACACTCCTATGTCCTATTAATTTCCTTTGTCCAGTTCAGCATATTTGTTGGGGCGTGCAGTGAGCACCACTAGTCTATGGGGATTTGTGCATGGTCCCCTAAAGTAGACTATCTCCAAAATTCCATTCACTGCCTAACATTGTAGAGGAATTTAAGGGGAGAGAGGGACTTTCTTATGTAAACTCTGGAGTTGCCCAAGTATTACAAACTTCTGGTCTGAGATCTTCCACTTAATAACACGAGTACCAGCTATCCAAATGTTAAGCTGATGCCATTCTACATAGTAATAGAGAACCTATCATATCATAGTAGAATAGTGGTGTTCCAAAAAAGTGGAGAAGTGCCAGCCAAAAATAGCAGAATCCATGTACAGGATCTTCTCCAAAAATTAGCATATTGTGATAAAATTCATTATTTTCTGTAATGTACTGATACACTTTAGACTTTCATATATTTTAGATTCATTACACACAACTGAAGTAGTTCAAAGCATTTTATTTTTTTAATATTGATGATTTTGGCATACAGCTCATGAAAACCCAAAATTCCTATCTCAAAAAGTTAGCATATCATGAAAAGGTTCTCTAAACGAGCTATTAACCTAATCATCTGAATCAACTAATTAACTCTAAACACCTGCAAAAGATTCCTGAGGTTTTTAAAAACTCCCAGCCTGGTTTATTACTCAAAACCGCAATCATGGGTAAGACTGCCGACCTGACTGCTGTCCAGAAGGCCATCATTGACACCCTCAAGCAAGAGGGTAAGAAACAGAAAGAAATTTCTGAATGAATAGGCTGTTCCCAGAGTGCTGTATCAAGGCACCTCAGTGGGAAGTCTGTGGGAAGGAAAAAGTGTGGCAGAAAACGCTGCACAACGAGAAGAGGTGACCGGACCCTGAGGAAGATTGTAGAGATGGACCGATTCCAGACCTTGGGGACCTGTGGAAGCAGTGGACTGAGTCTGGAGTAGAAACATCCAGAGCCACCGTGTACAGGAATGTACAGGAAATGGGCTACAGGTGTCGCATTCCCCAGATAAAGCCACTTTTGAACCAGAAACAGCGGCAGAAATGCCTGACCTGTACTTGGCACTGGACTTCAGGCATTTTGGAACTTCCCTCTCCCCAGTCTTTCTCCAGACTCTGGCACCTTGATTTCCGAATGACGTGCAAATGTTGCTTTCATCTGAAAAAAGTACTTTGGACCATTGAGCAACAGTCCAGTGCTGCTTCTCTGTAGCCCAGGTCAGGCGCTTCTGCCGCTGTTTCTGGTTCAAAAGTGGCTTGACTTGGGGAATGTGGCACCTGTAGCCCATTTCCTGCACACACCTGTATACGGTGGCTCTGTATGTTTCTACTCCAGACTCAGTCCACTGCTTCCGCAGGTCCCCAAGGTCTGGAATCGGTCCTTCTCTACAATCTTCCTCAGGATCTGGTCACCTCTTCTCGTTGTGCAGCATTTTCTGCCACACTTTTTCCTTCCCACAGACTACCCACTGAGGTGCCTTGATACAGCACTCTGGGAACAGCCTATTTGTTTAGAAATTTCTTTCTGTGTCTTACCCTCTTGCTTGAGAGTGTCAATGATGGCTTGCTGGACAGCAGTCAGGTCGGCAGTCTTACCCATGATTGCGGTTTTGAGTAATGAACCAGGCTGGGAGTTTTAAAAGCCTCAGGAATCTTTTGCAGGTGTTTAGAGTTAATTAGTTGATTCAGATGATTAGGTTAATAGCTCGTTTAGAGAACCTTTTCGTGATATGCTAATTTTTTGAGATAGGAATTTTAGATTTTCATGAGCTGTATGCCAAAATCATCAATATTAAAACAATAAAAGGCTTTGACCTACTTCACTTGTGTGTAATGAATCTAAAATATATAAAAGTCTAATGTTTATCAGTACATTACAAAAAATAATGAACTTTATCACAATATGCTAATTTTTTGAGAAGATCCTGTATATCCATTACCCAATTTAGCAGAACAAAGCAGTGGAATAGATCGAAGAAACCCCAGAGGACATGTTGGATCCAAAAATCTGAACTGGGAAATAGAGTCAAATAAACAATGGACTAACCCATTCACATTTGCAAGACAGGAGCAGGTCAGATGGAGAACCTGTAAGCAAAATACAGAAGTTAGAGTGAAGAGAGCTGAAAACGTGCCAATAAGTGTGACTGTTATTACAAATACCAAATTGCTAATTAATGATATGGTGATAACGATGTTGTAAATTTATGTTCCGTGCTACCTTGAGAATTACCTAAAGGTGAGATAAAAAAGAATGTGAAATGCATATTTTATCTCCTAGTACAAAGGAGACATATTGGGTACATTAATTTGTTCAAACAAGCAATAGTTTGACAATTATAAATGAAACATTAATACCATGTTTGGAATTTAAAACATAATACAGAATTGACTTTTAAACTAAAACCTGCCAAGTTGTTATGCTGATCCTCTGCTTTTAGTGCTTTGAGTTACTAGGGGAGAACACGCATACATATCAGGTGTTCTGATCTATGGGCTGCATGCCTTCTGGATTCATGTGGCTCAGAAACTACTGAAGAAGAGAAAAGATCAGCATGAAAGCCAAGCAACTGATCATTTTCAAACAGAATACGAAATTAATAACTTCCCTAATGAGGATTTCTTTCACTTGCTTAGCATGACATTTTCAAACAGAAAAATATGCAAAACCATTTAATTTTTGCACCAACAAAAATGTATTAGGTCTAGCAGCAGGTAAATGGAATAATTATTAAAATGTAAGCAATTTAAGAAAGTACATTACATATTTTCATCTGATCAAAAACTGAAATGTGCGATCTACCAGTACACCAATCTGAAGTCAGAGAGCAAGTTGTGGGTATTTTGTACAAAGCAAAATATGCAAACTGCCTCTAGTTATGTTAATAAATAGGAGAATGGTCAGTTATGCAATACAGCTGGCCTTTAAAACTGCACATCGTTCCAGGAATGCAATTTTTTCTTTTCTTAGGTCCAATTCCAACTAGTACAAAAGGACTTTTGCATGAATCTGTTCACCTATGCTCATTGCATAGGTGTTCACTGCACTACAACCAGTGGCAAACAAAGCCAACAGTGGGCCCCTATGCAAGCGAGCATGGTCATAGCAGATTATTGGTGGATCCAAAAAGTTTCAATACCATAAAAGAATGTGAACCTAGCTGCATTCTGTAGGCACTAAAATAGTGTAGCACATATTTTCCATCTCTTCATCATGGGGTTGATTCACAAAGCTTACGTATTTTTCACCTAAACTGTAAGGAGAGTTAATGATTGAGATACACAATTAAGATGAGATCATTTATGAAATAAACAAATGAGGAGATATAAACCATAATTTAGGCTAGATAAGAAGAGATAAAATCACGATCCATTTAAGGAGAAATAAATTGTGAGTTAATGAGTAAGGTGAGATAATTCAACAGAAGAGCTTTGTGAATCAGCCCTTATGTCTCAGACATGACTGGGCCACAAGCAACCATCACTACTCCTCATGCAGCAGTGTCACGCATGTTAATAAATTAAGTAAAGGATTAACCACTTGAGGACCTAGGGCTTTACCCCCCTAAAGGACCGGCCACTTTTTTTCCATTCAGACCACTGAAGCTTTCACGGTTTATTGCTCGCTTATACAACCTACCACCTAAATGAATTTTGGCTCCTTTTCTTGTCACTAATAAAGCTTTCTTTTGATGCTATTTGATTGCTGATGCGATTTTTACTTTTTATTATATTCATCAAAAAAGACATGAATTTTGGCAAAAAAATGATTTTTTTTTAACTTTCTGTGCTGACATTTTTCAAATAAAGTAAAATTTCTGTATACATGCAGCGCGAAAAATGTGGACAAACATGTTTTTGATTAAAAAAAACCCATTCAGCCTATATTTATTGGTTTGGGTAAAAGTTATAGCGTTTACAAACTATGGTGCAAAAAGTGAATTTTCCCATTTTCCAGCATCTCTGCCTTTTCTAACCACCTGTCATGTTTCATGAGGGGCTAGAATTCCAGGATAGTATAAATACCCCCCAAATGACCCCATTTTGGAAAGAAGACATCCCAAAGTATTCACTGAGAGGCATAGTGAGTTCATAGAAGATATTATTTTTTGTCACAAGTAAGCGGAAAATGACACTTTGTGACAAAAAAAAAAAAAGTTTCCATTTCTTCTAACTTGCGACAAAAAAAAATGAAACCTGCCACAGACTCACTATGCTCCTCTCTGAATACCTTGAAGTGTCTACTTTCCAAAATGGGGTCATTTGTGGGTTGTGTTTACTGTCCTGACATTTTGGGGGGTGCTAAATTGTAAGCACCCCTGTAAAGCCTAAAGGTGCTCATTGGACTTTAGGCCCCTTAGCGCAGTTAGGCTGCAAAAAAGTGCCACACATGTGGTATTGCCGTATTCAGGAGAAGTAGTATAATGTGTTTTGGGGGTGTATTTTTACACATACCCATGCTGGGTGGGAGAAATATCTCTGTAAATGACAATTGTTTGATTTTTTTTACACACAATTGTCCATTTACAGAGAGATTTCTCCCACCCAGCATGGGTATGTGTAAAAATACACCCCAAAACACATTATACTACTTCTCCTGAGTACGGCGATACCACATGTGTGGCACTTTTTTGCACCCTAACTGCGCTAAGGGGCCCAAAGTCCAATGAGTACCTTTAGGATTTCACAGGTCATTTTGAGAAATTTTGTTTCAAGACTACTCCTCAAGGTTTAGGGCCCCTAAAATGCCAGGACAGTATAGGAACCCCACAAATGACCCCATTTTAGAAGGAAGACACCCCAAGGTAGAAGGAAGACACGGAATACCTTGGGGTGTCTTTTTTCTAAAATGGGGTCACTTGTGGGGTTCCTATACCGCCCTGGCATTTTACGGGCCTAAAACCGTGAGTAGTCTGGAAACCAAATGTCTCAAAATGACTGTTCAGGGTTATAAGCATCTGCAAATTTTGATGACAGGTGGTCTATGAGGGGGCAAATTTTGTGGAATCGGTCATAAGCAGGGTGGCCTTTTAGATGACAGGTTGTATTGGGCCTGATCTGATGGATAGGAGTGCTAGGGGGGTGACAGGAGGTGATTGAGGGTGTCTCAGGGGGTGGTTAGAGGGGAAAATAGATGCAATCAATGCACTGGGGAGGTGATCGGAAGGGGGTCTGAGGGGGATCTGAGGGTTTGGCCGAGTGATCAGGAGCCCAGACGGGGCAAATTAGGGCCTGATCTGATGGGTAGGTGTGCTAGGGGGTGACAGGAGGTGATTGATGGGTGTCTCAAGGTGTGATTAGAGGGGGGAATAGATGCAAGCAATGCACTGGCGAGGTGATCAGGGCTGGGGTCTGAGGGCGTTCTAAGGGTGTGGGCGGGTGCTTGAGTGCCCTAGGGGCAGATAAGGGGTTTAATCTGATAGGTAGCAGTGACTGGGGGTGATTGATGGGTAATTAGTGCGTGTTTAGGGTAGAGAACAGATGTAAACACTGCACTTGGGAGGTGATCGGACGTCGGATCTGCAGGCGATCTATTGGTGTGGGTGGGTGATCAGATTGCCCGCTAGGGGCAGGTTAGGGGCTGATTGATGGGTGGCAGTGACAGGGGGTGATTGATGGGTGGCAGTGACAGGGGTTGATTGATGGGTGATTGATAGGTGATTGACAGGTGATTGACAGGTAATCAGTGGGTTATTACAGGGAAGAAGAGATGTAAATATTGCACTGGCGAATTGATAAGGGGGGGTCTGAGGGCAATCTGAGCGTGTAGGCGGGTGATTGGGTGCCCGCAAGGGGCAGATTAGGGTCTGATCTGATGGGTAACAGTGACAGGTGGTGATAGGGGGTGATTGATGGGTAATTAGTGGGTGTTTAGAGGAGAAAATAGATGTAAACACTGCGCTTGGGTGGTGATCTGATGTCGGATCTGCGGGCGATCTATTAGTGTGGGTGGGTGATCAGATTGCCCGCAAGGGGCAGGTTAGGGGCTGAGTGATGGGTGGCAGTGACAGGGGGTGATTGATGGGTGGCAGTGACAGGGGGTGATTGATGGGTAATTGACTGGTGATTGACAGGTGATCAGTGGGTTATTACAGGGAAGGACAGATGTAAATAATGCCCTGGCGAATTGATAAGGGGGGGTCTGAGGGCAATCTGAGCGTGTAGGCGGGTGATTGGATGCCCGCAAGGGGCAGATTAGGGTCTGATCTGATGGGTAACAGTGACAGGTGGTGATAGGGGGTGATTGATGGGTAATTAGTGGGTGTTTAGAGGAGAGAATAGATGTAAACACTGCGCTTGGGTGGTGAACTGATGTCGGATCTGCGGGCGATCTATTGGTGTGGGTGGGTGATCAGATTGCCCGCAAGGGGCAGGTTAGGGGCTGAGTGATGGGTGGCAGTGACAGGGGGTGATTGATGGGTGGCAGTGACAGGGGGTGATTGATGGGTGATTGACAGGTGATTGACAGGTGATCAGTGGGTTATTACAGGGAAGGACAGATGTAAATAATGCCCTGGCGAATTGATAAGGGGGGTCTGAGGGCAATCTGAGCGTGTAGGCGGGTGATTGGGTGCCCGCAAGGGGCAGATTAGGGTCTGATCTGATGGGTAACAGTGACAGGTGGTGATAGGGGGTGATTGATGGGTGATTGATGGGTAATTAGTGGGTGTTTAGAGGAGAGAATAGATGTAAACACTGCGCTTGGGTGGTGATCTGACGTCGGATCTGCGGGCAATCTATTGGTGTGGGTGGGTGATCAGATTGCCCGCAAGGGGCAGGTTAGGGGCTGATTGATGGGTGGCAGTGACAGGCGGTGATTGATGGGTGATTGATGGGTGATTGACAGGTGATTGACAGGTGATTGACAGGTGATTGACAGGTGATCAGGGGCATACAGTACACAGGGGGAGGGGGGGTCTGGGGAGGTGGCTGGGGAGAATCTGAGGGGCGGGGGGTGATCAGGAGGGGGCAGGGGGCCGGGGGGGGTAAAAAAAAAATAGCATTGACAGATAGTGACAGGGAGTGATTGATGGGTGATTAGGGGGGTGATTGGGTGCAAACAGGGGTCTGGGGGGTGGGCAGGGGGGGTCCTGAGGGGTGCTGTGGGCGATCTGGGGCAGGGGGGGGGGGATCAGTGTGCTTGGGTGCGACATAGGCTGGCTGCAGCCTGCCCTGGTGGTCCCTCGGACACTGAGACCACCAGGGCAGGAGGCAGCCTGTATAATACACTTTGTAAACATTACAAAGTGTATTATACACTTTGTATGCGGCGATCACGGGGTTAACATCCCGCCAGCGCTTCCGTATGGCCGGCGGGATGTTGCGGCGGGTGAGCGGCGGCAGGCGCCGGCGGAGGATCGCTTCACGGATGACGCGATCGCTCCGCCCATGCCCTTACAAGGACCGCCGCCTCTGTGGGTGAGCCGGTCCTTGCAGGGCACACTTCCCGGCCGCCTCTGTGCGTTAGGCGGTCGGGAAGTGGTTAAGATGGTCGAAAAAAAGCTTACCATGCCATTATATGAATAATATTATTCTGTATCTCTATAACACTAATATCTTCCATAGTGATTTGTACTGAGTACATAGTCATGTGGTGCAGCTGCATGGGCCCCAGAGGACATGGGGCCCCTGTGCTGCTGCACAGGCCTATGTCTGCCTCTGACTACAACAGAGCATTGTGCATTTTTTTCCAGAGAAAAGATGCATTGCCATTCATTTAAAAGAACACTATCAATTAAAATGTTTGTTTGTTTTTAACCTGGGATTGAGAGAGTTCCTGAAGCGCTGGTAAATAATGATGTACACAATTCACTTGCTTATCTATTTTGTTTCTATTCTATGGAAACAGCGCTCAACAACCCACATATTAATACACAAGCTTCCACATTTAAAAAGTCCACAACACCCTCAATAGGTGTGATCCACAGGTATCCAGTTAATAGTCCAAGCAATAATTCTTCATATACAGTTCATAGCAGTAATGATATATTCTCACCGGAACAATAGGCCAACCACTAACGATTAGCAATCACGTTTTTGGACCATGCCAGCACACAAACTCCTCCACTGATATAGGACTCCTCAGATGTGTGTATACATGTCATATGAAAGAGAGACACAGCAATAGTGTGATACCGTTTACAGAGCATACACTATCCAGCACCACCAGTGCTCCCACTCCACTCACGGGTCACCCTAAAGTGCCTCCACCAGCTATGCACTCAAGCCTCTCACCAGATAATATGGCCGACCCTTCACAGACCAGCAGCTCTAGCTTGTTGTGATGACTTTCTCTTGTGTCAGCAAAGAAATGATCTAGGGCTCAAACAGGTGTACCATAGCGTAATTCCATTTAATAAAATATATTAAAAAGAGCAAGTGCACTTACAAACATCCAGTTAAAATGTGGAGCTCCTGATGAGTCCAAGTGACGAAACTAGTCGGGCGGCGCTGTAGGAGCCGGTCAGACGCTGGATCACCTCGAGGATTGTTTTATATGCGCATTTTAACTGGATGTTTGTAAGTGCACTTGCTCTTTTTAATATATTTTATTAAATGGAATTACGCTATGGTACACCTGTTTGAGCCCTAGATCATTTCTTTGCTGACACAAGAGAAAGTCATCACAACAAGCTAGAGCTGCTGGTCTGTGAAGGGTCGGCCATATTATCTGGTGAGAGGCTTGAGTGCATAGCTGGTGGAGGCACTTTAGGGTGACCCGTGAGTGGAGTGGGAGCACTGGTGGTGCTGGATAGTGTATGCTCTGTAAACGGTATCACACTATTGCTGTGTCTCTCTTTCATATGACATGTATACACACATCTGAGGAGTCCTATATCAGTGGAGGAGTTCGTGTGCTGGCATGGTCCAAAAACGTGATTGCTAATCGTTAGTGGTTGGCCTATTGTTCCGGTGAGAATATATCATTACTGCTATGAACTGTATATGAAGAATTATTGCTTGGACTATTAACTGGATACCTGTGGATCACACCTATTGAGGGTGTTGTGGACTTTTTAAATGTGGAAGCTTGTGTATTAATATGTGGGTTGTTGAGCGCTGTTTCAATAGAATAGAAATTTTGTACGTAGTGTGACACACACAATTGAAAAATAGCGATCCGACCAGACAGAGATTTATTAAGATTTATCAATATTTAGAATATCTATTGAGGAGCGCACTGATCAAATATAGAATTTTTATCTATTTTGTTTACTGTAACAAATTCCTTTCACTCTGAGTCTGACGGCAGAGTGAGCCATGAGGGGAGGGAGAATTCCCTCACAGTGCATTTGTTAACCCTGTGTGTGTAAGAGAAAGCTCTCAGCAGCTGCAGCTGCCTGTGTTCTGTGTCTCTGACTGAAGTGTCTGAAGAGAGCAGAGGAAATGTAACGTGTTATAAACATTTGTAGTTGTCTGTGACACCACAGCTTTAGTTTTCATACTTTTTTTTTTTTTTGCTTTCAGAGAAAAATACTATATAGTCTGTAGTAACACTGGCTGTGCATTTAAACAGACACCCCTTTTGAGAATGTTTTGTCCCAATAGAGCTAAATCATACACACAATGGGCTTGATTCACAAAGCGGTGCTAACCTACTTAGCACGTCTAAAGTCTTTAGACGTGCTAACCAGGGTGCTAAGTAGGTTAATCAATTGAGAAATCCGGTGCTAACCTACTTAGCACCCTGGTTAGCACATCTAAAGACTTTAGATGTGCTAAGTAGGTTAGCACCGCTTTGTGAATCAAGCCCCATGAATTAAAGCTTTTGCCTCTGATATTTAACATGAAAAGTAGGAAAATGTTTACAGAGCTACTTTGAAATTATTTTGACATTGTCATTTTAGAACACTTGGTTTGATAGTGTTCCTTTAATAAATAGTACAAATCTGCCCCTAGGCACACTGGGCAGCAACATATTGGAGTGATGGAGTATTGCATTCCATTGACATATTGTAAATTGTAAATGTAAATGGTATGCATGTATATGCACCAGCCCTAGATACTAGTGATGAAAATAATGTAATTTACTAGGCAGGCCTCCTGAATTTCTGTTTGTAGGTTGTTGTGATAGCTTTTCTTTGTAGGTACACTAAAGAGGCAGGTAATAGCCTGCAATAAAGTCAATGAAACTGTGACGTTTGAAATACTTTTTCAACAGATGGGATTTTTCACTTTAAAGGAAATGTAAAGTTTTTATCTAAATGTATTTGTTTTATTTATTTTTATATTTAGTACAAAACCATTGCATGACATAAAGAAAATATGAAATGTGATTAATATCAGTGTCAAAATCAGCAAACAAATCAGTATCAAATTATCAAAATATCTGAAATGTTGTGCATTGACTGTTGCATTTTAATCTATTAGCAGTACAATAACAAAATGTACCGGTATATTCTACCTACTGTAATTATAAAACAACAATGTAAAAAAATAACTGAATAGTCCTTAAATAAATAAAAAGTAAATGTTTAATATTGCACCCTCCAATTCTCAAGAAGAAAACATTGCCCTCAGATGAGTCATCAAACCAAAGCTTTAGTTTAGACATTTAATACCATGGTGTTAAGAGAGTAGGGAAAAAAATCTAGAATCCTTGGCTATTTGTTAACATTTCAAGGTATTGTACCATGTTTCACACTCTTGGGGTTGCAGTCAATTTTGTTATCTAGGAGATGTTAGATTAGGATTGCATTCATTTTATTGAGTATGAGAAAGATCAGGGGTCAGTTTAAGTGTTTCATTCGATTTTGTTTAATCTACATGTGCAAAGGAGATTGCTTGTAAATCACAGCATCTTACCCATGACGCACTGTTTTTGTTTGAGTGCTTGTTGTGGGTTTTTTTTGAGTGCTGCTTCTAGTTTTGACTGGAATTTACCCACTTGCGACTAAAGCCTGCACATATCCAATTTTGATTGGCCAAAGATTTGCCAATTTTACCACTTCCATGTAGTATGAGTCCTTACATGTACAGTCTGTTCATAGTATTCAAAGTCTGTTGACTCTTATAATACATGGAGGTGGTAAAATTGGTCAGTGATTGGCCAATAAAAATTGGATGTGTGTACACACCCTTAGGCTGGAGACTTGGTTGTGAGCTCGTCTATGCTTCATCTTATGCTCGTACACACACAGTTCAGTTACAAAGAGAAAATGGCAAACTGTTTTCTGCAAAGATGCAAACATTTCAGTCCATTCACCCCACCAGAGTGAAAGGTATCTATTCTCTCCACCAGAGGCAAAGGTATCAGTGGGGGACAGGGTATAGGGGATCCCTTCTTTAAATAAAAAATACAAAATACAGTACAAGGTAACAAACACAGTAAAAGGACTTGACTGCAAAGCCACATAGTTTAACACAATTTAGCACGCTAAACACCCAAAGCACATTAGTAGCAGCTTCCCTTCTACAAGTTTGAGGACCTATTATTTCTTTCTTGATTTCCTTGATGTTCCAAGGCCAATATACAATTAACTTTTTCTTCTTAGTTTTATCCTAGGTGATATTTTCAAAATAGTCATTAAAACGTCTTTAAAGCCACAGCAAGCAGGAAAATACTCAAAAAATAATTTTGATTGTACTTTTTCTTTTTGGTACTTATTGCAAAGTGCTGAAAAGTTATTTTAAATAGAAGATGACAAATAATCTCCTAGAAGAAAACTTAGTAGAAAAAGTTAATTGCATCTGGGCCTAGTCTATTAGCTACATAACCAACGCAGAGGAGTTCTAACGCTTTTAAAAGTTATTGTAATGTTATTGCCTAGTCGTCGGGCAGTATCATGTACAGAAAATGCTGGTGTTTATTCTTCCCGAAAGAGCTGACCCAGATGTAAAGGCACCTGCTTGGTCATTTAAGGGATTGACTATGCAGTAATTAGAGCCAGTGATGCTCGGATACCCCTTTTCAAAATCCGGATCCGATTCGGATCTGGATACCCCAAAATCCGATCCGGGTCGGATATCCGAGTTCAAAATTTTCAGATCTGAATGCAAATCGGATATCCGGCCACAGTATCCGGGCTATCCGGGCAAATTCGGATAAACCGTAAGTAGCCTTTAAATTGCTTTAACTGGTTCCCCGCCGCCGTACAGTATATCTACGCTCCTTTGGACTTCACTTCCCCGCCCGGAGCGTAGATATACGCACCCCCCGCCGCTACCGCCGCTACCGCCGATGTCCGCTCTCCCGCTCGCACTCCCGCGATCGTGCACGCCGCTGCCCGCTCGCCCGGAGATCAATGAACGGGAAAATACATTCCCGTTCGTTGATCTCTGCCCCCGCAATGATCTGCTGCTTTCGCTAAGCAGCTCGATCATTGTAAAAAAAAAAAAAAAATACCAGCCTCTTTGTACTTCCTCCAAGCTTCCGGAAGGAAGCTTGGAGGTCGCATTAAACTGTTGCCATCTTGTGGCCAAATAGTAAACTACACCCTAAACTATTTTTCACACACACATACATTACTTATACAAAAAAAATTAACTCATTACCTCCCACACTCCCCATTTTTTTTTTTTTTGTAATTAAAAAAAAAATAAAAAATGTACAATTAAAAAAAATACATAAATAGTTACCTTAGGGACTGAACTTTTTAAATATTTATATCAGGAGGGTACAACACTGTTACTTTATAAACTATGGGCTTGTAATTAGGGATGGACGCAAAACTGAAAAAAATGCACCTTTATTTCCAAATAAAATATTGGCGCCAAACATTGTGATAGGGATATAATTTAAATGGTTTTATAACCGGGACAAAAGGGCAAATACATTTCATGGGTTTTAATTACAGTAGCATGCATTATTTAAAAACTATAATGGCCGAAAACTGAAAAATAATGTTTTTTTTCCCATATGTTTTCCTATTTTCCCATTAAAACAGATTTAGAATAAAATTATTCTTGGCATAATGTCCCACCTAAAGAAAGCCTAATTGGTGGCGAAAAAAACAAGATATAGTTAATTTCATTGCGATAAGTAATGATAAAGTTATAGGCGAATGAATGTAAGGAGCGCTGAAAGGAGAAAATTGCTCGGATGCTGAAGGGGTAAAACCCCTCAGTTGGGAAGTGGTTAAAAACGTTTTTAGGGTATATGAGGCATGTAGCGTCATTATTTTGTAAAGGGGAACACTAATTGATGATGTGGGGACTTAAAATCCCCCCCCCCCCAAAAAAAAAAAAAAATAGCTGTAAATTAACATCAGGCCTAGGTTCCAGACAGCAGTCGTGCAGCCCACATTGTGTCCAAAGTCCAACCGCACAACTGGTACATGACAGTTTTCACCCCAGACACCTCCAAAAATTACACAGCACTTGTGTTTTGGGTTAAATATAAAAAAATCAATTAACCCTTCGCACACTCACATGCAAATGTTCAAACAAATGCATTCACAGATTTACTCATCCAGGCACAACTGTTATCCCTACAGCTAAATTAAAAGCCAGGGTTTTAGTTCACAGAAGAATGCATTCTTATGCTTAGTCACCTATACTGCGTAGAAGTACCCAGGTAAACATAGGTGTCCTAACTCTGGCCCTGTAACATGCATAGTGCAGACACATTCATTGCATCAAACCTATCAATGGATTAGGAGCACACATCCTAACTTCCTCTCCTGGGAAAGACAGTGCATCTTACCAATCGCACAAGGGAGCTAACATTATGTGTCCATGTGCACCATGCGCATACACCAGCATAAGCTGTCTGCATGCTGACAAACATACAGGGGAAGGGGGAGTGCACCGAATTGGACCCTAGCCACAGGGGTCAATGATAAGAATAAACATACATATATCCAGGCACATCGCCTCTAGTTAGGACATTAAATAAATTATTAGGGAAAGGGAGGTGCTGAAGGGGGTGTGGCTAGAAACAGAAAAAATCAATTAACCCTTCGCACACTCACATGCAAATGTTCAAACAAATGCATTCACAGATTTACTCATCCAGGCACAACTGTTATCCCTACAGCTAAATTAAAAGCCAGGGTTTTAGTTCACAGAAGAATGCATTCTTATGCTTAGTCACCTATACTGCGTAGAAGTACCCAGGTAAACATAGGTGTCCTAACTCTGGCCCTGTAACATGCATAGTGCAGACACATTCATTGCATCAAACCTATCAATGGATTAGGAGCACACATCCTAACTTCCTCTCCTGGGAAAGACAGTGCATCTTACCAATCGCACAAGGGAGCTAACATTATGTGTCCATGTGCACCATGCGCATACACCAGCATAAGCTGTCTGCATGCTGTACACACCCTTAGGCTGGAGACTTGGTTGTGAGCTCCTCTATGCTTCATCTTATGCTCGTACACACACAGTTCAGTTACAAAGAGAAAATGGCAAACTGTTTTCTGTAAAGATGCAAACATTTCAGTCCATTCACCCCACCAGAGTGAAAGGTATCTATTCTCTCCACCAGAGGCAAAGGTATCAGTGGGGGACAGGGTATAGGGGATCCCTTCTTTAAATAAAAAATACAAAATACAGTACAAGGTAACAAACACAGTAAAAGGACTTGACTGCAAAGCCACATAGTTTAACACAATTTAGCACGCTAAACACCCAAAGCACATTAGTAGCAGCTTCCCTTCTACAAGTTTGAGGACCTATTATTTCTTTCTTGATTTCCTTGATGTTCCAAGGCCAATATACAATTAACTTTTTCTTCTTAGTTTTATCCTAGGTGATATTTTCAAAATAGTCATTAAAACGTCTTTAAAGCCACAGCAAGCAGGAAAATACTCAAAAAATAATTTTGATTGTACTTTTTCTTTTTGGTACTTATTGCAAAGTGCTGAAAAGTTATTTTAAATAGAAGATGACAAATAATCTCCTAGAAGAAAACTTAGTAGAAAAAGTTAATTGCATCTGGGCCTAGTCTATTAGCTACATAACCAACGCAGAGGAGTTCTAACGCTTTTAAAAGTTATTGTAATGTTATTGCCTAGTCGTCGGGCAGTATCATGTACAGAAAATGCTGGTGTTTATTCTTCCCGAAAGAGCTGACCCAGATGTAAAGGCACCTGCTTGGTCATTTAAGGGATTGACTATGCAGTAATTAGAGCCAGTGATGCTCGGATACCCCTTTTCAAAATCCGGATCCGATTCGGATCTGGATACCCCAAAATCCGATCCGGGTCGGATATCCGAGTTCAAAATTTTCAGATCTGAATGCAAATCGGATATCCGGCCACAGTATCCGGGCTATCCAGGCAAATTCGGATAAACCGTAAGTAGCCTTTAAATTGCTTTAACAACGTTTTTAGGGTATATGAGGCATGTAGCGTCATTATTTTGTAAAGGGGAACACTAATTGATGATGTGGGGACTTAAAATCCCCCCCCCCCCCAAAAAAAAATAGCTGTAAATTAACATCAGGCCTAGGTTGCAGACAGCAGTCGTGCAGCCCACATTGTGTCCAAAGTCCAACCGCACAACTGGTACATGACAGTTTTCACCCCAGACACCTCCAAAAATTACACAGCACTTGTGTTTTGGGTTAAATATAGGTGGTATCAGTGGCCTGTGGCACCCTGGCGGTGGGAGCTGCACAGGCAGCAGGAGCAGGGCAATGCAGCAGCAGCAGCAGGTGTAACGTGTGCCGGGAGCATGCCGGATGTGGCACGTGCCAAGTGCCAGTCAGACAGCAGAGGAGAAGACACTAGTGCACACTAACTGTCACACTGGCACTGCTCACAGGACAGCAGTTCTGTAGAAAGCTAACACAGTAGTACTACTACTCTAACAACTACTAGCACTGACTGCAGTACTACAGTACTAACTAAACAATAGAAGAATCTAGCTAAACAATAGAACAGGTGTGACTAGATTGCAGAGAGCAGATACAGGACAGGTATAGCAGTAAAGCTGGGCCTGCTAACTACAAAATAGTACAATAATCTATCTAACACAGAAGTAGTACAGTAGAATAGGACAGGTGAGAGCACAGGTAAGGTAACTAGTAGAGACTAGAGCACAGAGCAGGGCAGGCTGCCTTGCCTAGGCACAGGGCCTAGATGCTGGCTGCAGCTGCAGCAGCACCAGTGACAGTCTCCCTCCCTAGTCCCTAATCACACAAACTAAACTGCCTAAAATACAATCTATCTACAATACAAAGCAATACAGGTGAATATCAAGTGTTGGAGTGTAAAAACGCTTGGTGTATTGAACAATACATGCACTTGAACAGACAAAAAGCACTGGAGCAATCTCTCAGTACAGTCAGTCAGTAAGTCGCAAGCAGGACGAGTGAGGCAACATGGCGCCCGCTATTTATAGAGGGGGGCTTGGCCAGGCTCCCCCTCTGTGATTGGCTGCAGTCAGAGGGCTGGGAGCCCTCGGATCCACTTGTGAGGTCTCGAGGTGACGTCTGACGTGACGCTATCCGAGCTGATGACGATATCCGAGCTCGGATAGCTAGGATATCTCCGGATAGCTGATTGCTATCCGAGTGCGCTCAGATAGAACAGCCCGGATAGCTAATACTATTCGAGCTCGGTATTCGAACTCAAATAGTGAAAAAAGAGCTAGGATATCCGAGTATTTTGGATATCCGAGCTCGGATGAGCATCACTAATTAGAGCATAAGCACTTTGATTTATCTTGTTTTCTTTAAGTCCTAAGTCATATTTGAGAATGTGGGTACAATCCAAATTGGGGGTTATGGCATTCAGCCAATGTTCAAAAACAAAACACATATCAACCAAAAATAAAGGGTATCTCAGTACAATATAAAGGGAATACTGACAAATTAAGATGTTACTATAAGGCAGCCACTGAAAACAACTGATTGGTGGATGATAATCTTGACCCTGCCCCTGAGTAGACTCCGGTATAGTGTGCTCTTGTTTGGATGATAGAGTGCACTCCAAATGAGACAGATTATGTAATATAAAAGAGAAAGAGGAGAGAAAGAATGATATCGATAAATACATGTATAGATAGATAATTTGTTTTGCTTTATTTCAAGCTACAGATATGTTTGGACTTCCCTGTTTGTATACATTGTAAACTGGTTTGCAATTACAAAACATAGAAGCAGAATTCAGAAGAAACCCTAAAATTGAAATTAAAAATGTAAGCAATGTTTATATATAATTATGTTAATGTATTCTAAAGAAAACTAACAGTGCATTTTTAATATAAAATGTACAACATGATTAACATTAAGATTGTGCACTGCTGGGAAGTGTTTATAATGTAATTTGTTCAACTAAAATTAGCATACATTTAAAAATAAAGAGCATGTCTAAAATACAAAACTAATTTCATCGCTGAGATAAATCTGAAAGGTCTTCAAAAATTAAAATGGAATACCTGTTATCAACATCATAATTTTAATATTACATTATGGAAACATAATTACTTCAGAGTTATTAACAGCATGTACATCTAAGTAGCTGTACGCATAAATAGAAAGAAAATATACATATAAAAAAAATCTTCACTATATTGGCATGCTCACGTAAACATCCCTTCAAAAGCGTCAGAAACATTTGCTTGTAAAAAAAATTGTCAAAAATGAACAAACAAAAAGAGCAAGACGAACTGTACTCCAATGTTATGGTCGCATAACAGCAACTTTTATGCTCAGATAATTTACAATCAAGCAAGACTTTAAAGTCACTCTCTTTCCAAAACCTCTACTTTATTTTAAGATGCAGGTCAGAAAAGAAGTGGGAAAAATATTAAAATGAGGCAAAAACAGCAAAAGAAAAAGGCTTTTTTTTCTATTTTGTTTACCGACATTATTCCTTCCCTTCCCTTGTAACACCATGGAGGGAGGGGGATGGGTCCTGGAGATGGACATTACAGTCATCGGGAGTTGGGGTTGGAATATGTGGGCTACTGTGCACACAGGAGGGGGACAGACACTGCCATCTTCCGAGGCAGGGATGAGAGGGTTGGAAGATTGCAATGCAGGAACTTTTGAAGTGTTATTAGCCACTTCTTCTTCAGTGACAGTTCTGCACTGTTCTTAAAATAACGGCAGTTCGGGGTAAACATGCAGAACTGCTGTAATTTCCCATACTTAGGTAGGCATTAGGGAGTTTCTTAAAACCATTCAGAAGAGTTCCCTCTGCTGAAAAGAACAAATTAGGAAGGAAAAAGTGTCACAACTGCTTTGATAAATCTGTCCCTGAGAATCTTCATAGACTTCATTGGCAGGCGAATGGCCACTGACTTTAGCAGTTGATAGCAAAGCCCATTATGTGCTAGAAACACCAAATTCTCAGGGTAGGTGGAGGGGGACATTGGCTACAAGAGAAAAAAATGGCTCCAAGTCTCCTCATTGGTCTATTAACAGACCAACGGGGGTCAGTAAGATCCCCATTGGTCTGTTAATAGACCAATGGGGAGACTTGGAGCCAAAATTCAAAGATGCTTTCATGCTCTGGCTATACAGAGTATAGCTAGAGTTGTGCTGTGTGGTGGGGAGCAGCGGTGTGTAGTGAGGACCACGCATTTTTGATCTTTTGCTACAATCAAGCTAGAGGATATTGGCGTGGGACATTTCCGATGATATTGGTGTGGGAATATTTTATTAAAGGTACAGGTAAGTATTTATGGTTAATTAAGAAAATAAAGGACTTTTTTTGTTGTTGTGTTCCTATTTCATTTAACTCTTTGTGGAAATGGGTAAGGGTTACTTTGTACCCCTATACTCATTTCTCTTGGGAGGGGACTCCCAGATGCCACCATGAACCTCCCCCAGAGAGTCATCACCCCCACCTCCTCCTGGCACACCGGAGGTGTGGAAGAACCCCTTGTCTATGGATATGGCTTAGCCGCCCCTCCCCCCAGAGCCCCCCATACCATGGACCATGTGGGCAGGTATAGCTCAGGGTGCAAAGCCCCACTCGGCCGGTGCTCCGCATTCTGGCTGTCCCAGCCTACAAGGGTTAAAGAGGACCATTCATTCACACAGATCCTTCTGATGAAGTGGCTATTTTAGCCACGCTATGCATGAAGGAATTATCATTGCATGGACTCTTCTCCAGCCTTCATTTTCTCTTATGGGGTTGTATGGTCATACAGCAGGTAGTATCATATCCTAGTATTTGCACTGCCATTGCATTGGGGCTCAATCACTTGTGTTCCTCTTATATGAATATTGTTGCACTTTACTACTATTTATTATTTATTAACTGATGGTTGTTGCTTTCATCTGCCACTTTTGTGTACACTATAATTATTGCATGCTGTATGTTTACTGTATGACCCAGGTCATACTCCTGTATGTGCTATTGCAGCCCCTGCTGGAGAGGTCTTGTCCTTGCTGTATCTGTATTATCCCCTGTGGTTGAATGACATGGGTTGTTCGGTCCTTGTTATAATTTTAATTGTTTTTAATGTCAAATGACACTTTTTTTGGGCTATCAAGTAAACTTTTGTAAGTTTTTGAATATAATTGCATGGAATTGGTTCTTTGTTTCTTTTGATCAAGGAATTATGATATGACAGTGGTGCTTTTTACAGTGAAATTTCTTTCTTCAGTTCCAACCACGTTTGAGCGCCGACTACTCT
This sequence comes from Hyperolius riggenbachi, assembly GCF_040937935.1. Lineage (NCBI taxonomy): Eukaryota > Metazoa > Chordata > Amphibia > Anura > Hyperoliidae > Hyperolius > Hyperolius riggenbachi. The sequence goes on along the minus strand of NC_090646.1, from coordinate 233,511,251 downwards.
CCCCACGCTCTCCTCCGCTAGCCAGCTCTCCTCCTGTCTCTTCTTCCATGTTCTACCACCATGGCTACTTCCACCGGCACCTCTGATGTCATGAGATGCGCCCCCAGGGTAACCATAAAGACAGGACGCGAGGCTACGAGAGGAAGAGAGAGTGGCTGCTGTGAGAGGAGTTTATGCTGGAACGGGGTATCATAAGTTCATGCTTTCCCCCAGGACAGCACAGGGCAGGCTGGCCGTGACCAGCGAGAAAGCGAGCCCCCCCCCCTCAAGTGAGACCCCAAGCGGGGGCATGCCTCACCTGTAGCTAGCAGCAACTCTGATGGTAATAACAGATACAGTATTTAAAAGCCATTTAAGAAGGTCTCTATATCTCTATCTAAGCAGTATTTTAGGATAAGTATAAAATAAAAACAAAGTAGACTTTTACTAAATATAACATACAAATAAAATGTACTATTTTCTTTACACTATTACTTTATAAATTATTTAGTGAGTCTTGCCCTTTGTAGAATCTTATCCTGATTCTGATTTCTCCAGGCCTCTCCGCACCAAACCTTCCCACGCCTTCTTCCTCCACCTCCTTATTTGTCCGGTAAAAGCAGCGTTAGTTTGGCCAGTCGGGGTGTATTGTGCATGCACAGTCGGACCAGAAGCGCGTGCTCCGCCGTGCTCCTGTGGCCGGAGTGCTCTGCGCTTGCACAGTACTATTGGGCAGGCGCAGAACGATCTCAACCGCGGGAGCGAGAAGGGGATGAGCGCACAAAAAAAACTGCGCCTACGTCTGACTGTCCAAGCTAATGGTGCTTCTACTGGGCATAGGAGAAGGCAGAAGAAGTTGGCGTAGGAAGGATCGGTGCGGAGGGGGCTGGAGAAAGCCCCAGGGTATGTATAAAACTTTATGTCTCAGGTACACTTTAAGTATGTGTAGAACACTTCTAAGCACTCCCATCTCATTGCTTGTGTATTTGTTTCTGTAAACCTCTATGGAGATGGTCAACAACATGCTAATAATTTCAAATTACATGAAAACTTAATGAAAATTTTATGATGCTCATAGCTGGGTCAGTCTGAATCAGCAGGCAGTAACTTTGATCGGGTCTATTCCAAGCTGCATACATTTTTTATTATATTTGCATGCTTGATAGAATTATAGGCTTCTACTTGACAATCCCTAGAAAAGTACATTGCAATGTAGGTGACACTATACAGGTTGTTGGTTTTTTTTTTTCTAGATTCTGGGAAATGTGTTCAGGTTACCCCATTCCTGCTGTGGCCTATTAATGTGACCCTGTAGTGAAAGGGAATTGGAGGATACCATATTATTTTCCTTTTAAACAATCCCCATTACCTGGCTTGCCTGCTGAACTCTTTTTATTTAAACACTGGTGCTTTTAAGGCATGTTTTCAATTCTGACAGCAAACTTTGGGAATATAGACTTGTGAAATGAGCCCTAACGATTGTATTGTCTTTTGACAGCTAATCAGAGTAGCTTCAGTCAGGGATGACAACTTCTCTGAGTGATGTGATCCCTTGGTGTAATGCTTCTACAAGACACTTAAATGCCACATTGGAACCAAAGGAAACCAGGCACGATGTACATCGTGCAGGTATTACGTAATAATAATCACAGAAGGTAGTATAATTGCAGAAAGTTAGTTCAATAAGCACTAGTAAAACACTGCTGGGTTAGCAATCACAACAAAATTGCCCCAAAAACACTTGAATTTCTCTCATGTGAATAAACCACAATAATTGTATTGCCTCATGACAGCTTACCAGTAAGTGAGGTAACTAGAGCCCAGAAACACTGCCTTCACTGTTTGACAACAACTTCAGAAAAGACCTTTTGCCCAGAGGGCTACATTCTGTATTCAGAGAAAAGGATTGTTATTGTTTTTTTTGTTTGTAAGCTTGTTTGTTTTGTATTAGTGGTTATTTAACCACTTGGGGACCGTCATTAAAACCTCCCTTCAGGACCAGAGCAGTTTGCCTGGTTTAGGTGTCTCCAGTTTAGATAGTCAGGCATAGATATTCCCTTTATAGATAGTCAGACATGGGTGTCCCCAGTATAGCTAGGTGTCCCTAGTATAAGGGGCAGCCATTACTCGCCTACCAAGATCCAGCGAGGACGGAGCAGCTCTCCTCGCCTCCTCTCTCCCCCACATCCAGCCCCACACTGCCGCTAAGTTCCGGGTCCTGGCTTGTTGACGTCATCAAGCCAGGACCCGACAGTAGAGGCAGTGCGAGGCTGGATGCTGGGCAGAGCGGACGGGGAGTGATGATTGCCGCAGAAACGTCAGAAGAGGTGAGTCCAGTCCTTTTCTTCCTCTTCAGCCCTCACTGCTCTTCAGTGATCACTACAATCGGCCGGCGATCGGAGTGATCATGTGATCAGGAGCCATCACCATGGGGGCAGATGTCAGCTGTCATATGACAGCTTAATCTCCACTCTTGGGTGTGTGGATCGCAGACAGCCAAACAGAGGATGTAACTGTAACGTCCTTGGTCCCGAAGGGGTTAAACACTTGGTTTTAAATACCGTATATTCCAGCGTATAAGACGACTGGGTGTATAAGATGACCCCCCAACTTTTCCAGTTAAAATTTAAATTTTGGGATGTACTCGCCGTATAAGACTACCCCACTACTGTACTGTATGTACTGGTGCTATATTGTATAAACAGGTACAGATACTGGTGCTGTACTGTGTGCAGTACCCAGTATACAACAGCCAACCAATCACGGCAAGCAATGTACCTTACTAGCGATTGGCTGGTTGTTGTTGTATACAAAGCATGCTTGGATTGGTCAGCAATCCCTGTCTCCAAGACTACTTGTACAGCACCGCCCTTGCTGCTTTCATACGGTTGCTGCATACGGCGGGGTGCATCCGCAGACGTTTTTGTGCTCCCTCCCACCATATGTGGCAACCGCAGATTCTCCAGTCCGGCTCAGAAGTTTCAGCACCTGCCCTATAAGACGACACCCGGCGTATAAGACGACCGCTGACTTTTGACAAGATTTTCCTGGGTTAAAAAGTAGGCTTGTACGCCAGAATATACAGTACTTAAGGACCATGGTGATTGAAATTTACACCCTGTTTTGGTGGTTACCTTACCTGGCTGGCATGGCGTAGATTTCAATCACCACCGCAGCGCGCATCCGCCTAACAATCTGCGCACAAACTGTTTTGGAAGCTAATGTCCTCCTTTGCTGCATCTGTTTTGAATGCAAGTTGTGTAATCTGCCCGTGTTTTTGGCTCCGCACATCTATGCAGCTGGTCAACTCGGGTGCAGCTTGCTTTAAGCCTGATACACAAATCTAATTTGGATTGCTCACACACTGGTCAGTTTTACCACCTTTGTGTAGCATGTCGGCCAACAATACTATGAACAGATTGTGTAGGTAAGCTCTCATGTTACGTGGAAGAAGTCAAATTGGCCAATCAAAATCAGATGTGTGGAAGTACCCTTATACAATGAGCATGTGACGTTGCAATAAGATTGCAACACAGCGTAGACAAAAAGTCGGATCACTCTGTAACGTCTTGGAGCGACAATATAGTGAGGTATATGGTACGATGAAGCCATGCTTAACTGCCACTGTAAGTGCACCCCATTACCTTGTTAATGCACAGCATGCTGTGCATAGAGATGAGCCGAAATTTTCGAAATTTCGAACTGCTTTTATTACGAATGCGAAATTTAACATTACGACCCAAATTCGTAATTTCGTAAATAATTTTCAAATCGTAATTTACAATTTCGTAATCGAAATTTCACTCCTGTAATGACGAATTTCGTGTCTCCAACCGAAATTTTACTTTTTCAGGTTTGTAAGGGTTTCTATCCCTCTAGATGCCTAAAATGAATAGCACAGCCAGCCAGCCAGCCAGCCAGCCAGCCAGCCAGCCAGCCAGCGCCTCCTTCTCTCTCTCTCTCTCTCTCTCTCTCTCTCTCTCTCTCTCTCTCTCTCTCTCTCTCTCTCTCTCTCTCTCTCTCTCTCTCTCCAGAGATCTGTAGTATTTCAAAACCATACTCACATTCATGACATGTCCAGGGATCAAACCCAGGCCAACCACATGGAAGACAGCTATGCTCACCACCATACCACCAAACACACACTAAATAGACTGCTAACCTAAATCTTACTTGTAGACAGTCATATGAGACACATGCTGGGTGCAGGGCTTTGTGATTGGACCATGGACCATGCGATAGAGTGAGGTGCAAAAATGAAATCATGCCTAGCAGAGGATGGTTTCACAATGCTAAATGCTAGGCTGGCTGTGGTGCAATTGGTTAGTGCGTCTGGCTGGTAACAGCAAGGTTACAGGTTCGATTCCATCCAGGCATGTCTTTTCCTTTTGCGTTCAACAGTTGTCCAAACAGAGCCAACAGAGCCCCAGATAGCCATGTAGAGTTAGGTCACAGCTAGCCTGGCTGTGGTGCAATTGGTTAGTGTGTCTGGCTGGTAACAGCAAGGTTACAGGTTCGATTCCATCCAGGCATGTCTTTTCCTTTTGCGTTCAACAGTTGTCCAAACAGAGCCAACAGAGCCCCAGATAGCCATGTAGAGTTAGGTCACAGCTAGCCTGGCTGTGGTGCAATTGGTTAGTGTGTCTGGCTGGTAACAGCAAGGTTACAGGTTCGATTCCATCCAGGCATGTCTTTTCCTTTTGCGTTCAACAGTTGTCCAAACAGAGCCAACAGAGCCCCAGATAGCCATGTAGAGTTAGGTCACAGCTAGCCTGGCTGTGGTGCAATTGGTTAGTGTGTCTGGCTGGTAACAGCAAGGTTACAGGTTCGATTCCATCCAGGCATGTCTTTTCCTTTTGCGTTCAACAGTTGTCCAAACAGAGCCAACAGAGCCCCAGATAGCCATGTAGAGTTAGGTCACAGCTAGCCTGGCTGTGGTGCAATTGGTTAGTGTGTCTGGCTGGTAACAGCAAGGTTACAGGTTCGATTCCATCCAGGCATGTCTTTTCCTTTTGAGTTCAACAGTTGTCCAAACGCCGAGCACAAAGTTTTGCATGCGTAAAGTTTTACGCACGCAAAATACCCCATGGGGTTCAATGGCGCAGCGCGCGCACGCAAAAGGAAAAGACATGCCTGGATGGAATCAAACCTGTAACCTTGCTGTTACCAGCCAGACACACTAACCAATTGCACCACAGCCAGGCTAGCTGTGACCTAACTCTACATGGCTATCTGGGGCTCTGTTGGCTCTGTTTGGACAACTGTTGAACGCAAAAGGAAAAGACATGCCTGGATGGAATCGAACCTGTAACCTTGCTGTTACCAGCCAGACGCACTAACCAATTGCACCACAGCCAGGCTAGCTGTGACCTAACTCTACATGGCTATCTGGGGCTCTGTTGGCTCTGTTTGGACAACTGTTGAACGCAAAAGGAAAAGACATGCCTGGATGGAATCGAACCTGTAACCTTGCTGTTACCAGCCAGACGCACTAACCAATTGCACCACAGCCAGCCTAGCATTTAGCATTGTGAAACCATCCTCTGCTAGGCATGATTTCATTTTTGCACCTCACTCTATCGCATGGTCCATGGTCCAATCACAAAGCCCTGCACCCAGCATGTGTCTCATATGACTGTCTACAAGTAAGATTTAGGTAAGCAGTCTATTTAGTGTGTGTTTGGTGGTATGGTGGTGAGCATAGCTGTCTTCCATGTGGTTGGCCTGGGTTTGATCCCTGGACATGTCATGAATGTGAGTATGGTTTTGAAATACTACAGATCTCTGGAGAGAGAGAGGGGGAGAGAGGGAGAGAGGGAGAGAGGGGAGGAGGTTGGTTTTTCATTTTAGGCATCTAGAGGGATAGAAACCTTTGCAAACTTTAAAATACTAAATTTCGTAATCGTAATTACGAAAATTTGCGTAATTTGCGAAAATTACGAAATTTCGATTACTGCTAAAATCGTAATTGTAGTAATTTCGCGAAATTTCGGAAATTCGTAATTAGGTCATTACGCTCATCCCTAGCTGTGCATAACTGCATGGAACCACTCTCAATGTGAAATTCCCATAGGGATATCATTGCATTGTATTGCAATGATATTATATGTTGAGACACTATGCAACAGACACTGTGAAAGGCTCTTAGCGTTTAATCTGTCTTGGTTCTTTTTAAATGTTGTAGATGGAAATATATCAGAAAAAATCATGTTCAAGTTAAAGAAGTGAAAAAATGCAGAACATACCACATTGTTTGTTTAAAAGAAACCTGGAGAGAAAGAGAGATGGAAGCTACTGTCTTTATTCCCTTTAAGGAAAATACCACTTGCCTATGTGCCAACATTTTTCTCTCTCTCACTTTTAAGAAGCGAGGGGTCATGGAAGAGGATATAGCAGACAAACAGTCAGGAACACATATGAGGAGGGAGTTAAGGTCTGGGACCAAGAGGTACAAATGTGTATCCTCTGCATATAAGTGGTATTGAAACCCAAATGAATGAATTAAGTTGCCAAGACCGTGCATGTAGATGGAAAACAGGAGGCCAAGGACAGAGCCTTGAGGTACCTCCACAGATAAAGGATGGGGTGTTGAGATCTGATCTGAGTAAGAGACCGTAAAAATCCTTCGGGAAATAGGAAGAGATCAAGGAGAGAGCGAGACCCATTTTACCTATAGATGAAAGTATATGCAGGAGTAAGGTGTGGTCAACAGTATCAAACACTGATGACAGATCAAATAGGATGAGTATGGAATAATGGCCTTTGGATTTAGCAATAAGAAGATCATTGGACTCTTTACTAAGGGCTGTTTCTGTGGAGTAGTTAGAGCCAAAGCTAGACTGGAACTGGGAGTTAGCAGATACATAATGGCTTAGTTCAGCATGTATATGGCGTTTAAGTAATTTGGATGTGAATGGGAGAAGTGACACAGGGAGGTAGTTGGCACGTTTGGTGGGATCTAGAGATGTTTTTTTCAAATAGTGGTGTCACAACACAGCCTTTTTGAGTGACGATTGAAATATGCCCAAGGAAAGGGAAAAGGTTGAATAGCGATATTAGTACAGGGATGAAGGATAAGGATAGCTCCGGAATGAGATAGGAGGGAACAGGATCCAAAGAACAAGTGGTAAGATGACATTTGGAATGTATTGATGAAATATGACATGTATTGCATCATTTTAACTAGAAAGAGCCAAATAATATATTTTTATTTTTGAACTGTGGCATTTGTCGCAGTGTATTTTCTGCATCTAGGCCTATTTTTCTGCTGCATCTATGCCTGTTTTCCCCTGTAAAATTCCTACAAAATTATACAATTCTTAGGAAAAAATATTACCCAAAGAAAGCCTAGATTGTCAAGGGGAAAAAAAAAATATTTTGGTGGCATACTGTGAGAAAACGTGGAAAAGCCAGGCGGTTGAGGCGTGCGTCTGGTAACATGGCAGAACGCGGAAAACCCGCCGCATGTACTGACAGCGAGGCGTCTGGTTCCGCGTCCAGCGCGGCGGTTTGCACACAGCAGCGTGCGTCTGGTGTGGCTGAGTCTGTTAGTTCACACAGGTTTAGGAATACGCGGGCGCGTGCTGAGAGGCAGAACTTTTATGACAGCCAAGAGGGGACCAGCTGACCAGGCTGGTCAGCTGACGTCAGAGCAAGTTTCTATTGGTCCATCACTTAGAGGTGGCGCCAGAGAGCGCTACACTATATATAGTTGCTGCTGGCCAGTCACAAGTTGTCTGCCGTTGCGAACACTACGTGGAAGCACTCAGACCTTAGTCAGATCCTGCAGTGTGTTTGAACCAGGTGGACCTGGGAATTCACACTGAGCCAAATTACTTGTATTGTATTCTGTTTATGCTTAGACCAGTTCCAGGGTGTAGAGACCACGGACCTCACACCCAGACTAGGGAACCTGTGTTATCAATCTGTTTATGCTTAGACCAGTTCCAGGGTGTAGAGACCACGGACCTCACACCCAGACTAGGGAACCTGTGTTATCCATCTGTTTATGCTTAGACCAGTTCCAGGGTCTAGAGACCACGGACCTCACACCCAGACTAGGGAACTTGTGTTATCAATCTGTTATACATCAGACTAGTTCCAGGGTGTGGAGACCACGGACCTCACACCCAGACTAGGGAACTTGTGTTACCATTCTGTTATACATCAGACTAGTTAGAGGGTGTAGAGACCAAGGACCTCACACCCAGACTAGGCATTGTTTGATATCTGTTAATACTTATTGCTTTCCTGACTACTCCTCTGATCTCTGATTCGGTACCTCGCATATCTGATACTCTGTTGCCAAACCCTGCTAGCCTTGGATACCGAATCAGCCTTCTGTCTATGTACCTTATCTGACCGTGTGTTGCTGACCTGGCTTGCCCGACCTCGAGAGCTATCTTTACTATTAAGAGATAGTCTCCAGATCACTCAGTGACATTTATCTTGATTGTCACTCACTCTCTGGACCTTCCTTCTTCCAGCCTGACTCCGCCCCTTTGGGAGTCTCAGGCTACTGGAAGGTTTCCTTTTCTCTAGAGCAGTATTGCCCATACTGTCTCTAATTTCCTGTGCTATACTAAAAGTACTATCGTTACACCAAACACTCACATTATCCAGGTGTCCAGAGGTTAGCAATATATCTGTATTATCGGTGATTCTGCAGATCATCAATAATCAGGTATATATCTGTATTCTTGGTGATACTGCAGATCACCAATAATCAGATTCTCTCTGCGTGCTGACACCGATCATTACACATAAGTAATTAAAAAAATGTTACCAGAACATTTAGGAAGGCTTGTGCGGGCAATTCTTTATTACCGGCCTCCAGTTGTCATCTGAGGCATACCCTGAGGGCGATTGAATTTGGTTCAAACCAGACTCCAGGAACGAGGTTACTTACAATAAAGATTTAATTGAAAAAGCTAGACTGCAGGTCCTTCAGAGGGAACCCCGGGATTCGCTCTGTACGTGTTCTGGTCACAGAGCAAAGCAACGAAGGGGAGTTACATTTGTAACCCCTTATAGTTTGGAATACAATAAGGTTGTTGGCATAGTCGAAAAATTCTTGCCTGTTCTGCATTCGGACCCAAAGCTCCAGGTGGTACTGACTGGGGGCTGCAGTTTCTCATCACAACAAACTCCTACCCTGGGCACTTGCCTATCGCCCAGTCTTTTTCCTAGTTCTGACAAACAAACACCCACATGGTTAACTTTTAAAGGTTCCTATAAATGTGGTTATAATACCTGCAAGTACTGTTGCATCCACAACCAAACACGTGAGATTCCTTCTATCCCTAAGAATGAGAGATTTGAGATTAGGCAGTACATTACGCCTCTAGAGGAAGCAGGAAGTCCGGCGAAACCGGTCAAAGATGCATGTTTTGCGTCTCAGACTCCATGCTCTCCCCTCTCTGCTCACCCAGACCAGCTGTTCCCTTCTCCCGCTCTGGGATTGCCAACCTCCATCCTCAGCACGGCCAGTCAGAAACTGCCAGCACCAGCTCTCTCACATCAGCACAGCGGAATCGTAAGCAGCCAAGTGGGAAAAGATGTTGACACTTTATGCTTTGGCTGAAGTTCTGCTGACAGTGTTTCCAGCCCAGCGCTAATTCCATCGCTGTGGTATGCTATATGGTGGCAATCTCTTATACAGCAGGATAGTTTCCTTGAACTTGCTGGTTACTGAGCCTAACTAAGCTGCTTGCTATACACTACGCTTCCCATTCGTGAGCATCGAGTTGCTGAACATCAGTATATACTGTATGATTGAACTGTGTGGCAACCATGTGCTTTGTGCAATGCTTCTTACTTATCAAGCTTATATGTGCTGGTATCTACAAGACTGTTTCTGTACCCTGTTCTGAATGCTGAGATGATTTATACCACACTGCACGTTGTGGGCCACTAATTGCTGGGACTGCAAACAAGGAGAGCTCATTTACTAGTAACAAAGTGAATCCAAGCTGAAGTATACTGAAATATATCTCTCCTCTTTGCTCCTTGAGCTCTAATTGGAACTGGACCTATTTTGAGATCTCATATTAGTGAAGCAGTTGCATATGCTTCACTGTTTTTCTTGAGAGAGAGTACATTAGTCCGCTCAAGTGGCTTCCAACTTCCGCAATTTTAGTGGGATATTGGGGTGACCAACGGGACTACTCGGTGGGGGTCGGGCAGGGTGGGGGGGGCAGCTATTGGGGGCTTGGGACACATTTTTATGTGTTTTTTAATTGTGTGATGTAATAGATTAATAATAAAGTTTGTAATATTCTCTTTAATTGATTAGGGTTGTTTGTTTTCAGTTGGGTCCTACCCGCTTCCATTTTTATCTCACTGTGTTGTCTAACAATGTTGTGTACCTAATCACGGGTGAGGCTTGTGGACTCCAGTATGTGGGTTGCACTACTCGGCCTCTACACATTAACGGATTTCCGAAAACTATAATGGCCCTGGTAGGTGCATCAGGAATAATGCTTATGTTACACATATTTCAAGTGTATCTAATCACTTTCTGAATGTACACTAGGGGGATATGACCAACTTTAGTTTCCAAGGGGTGGAAAGCACAGTACGTTTACCTGGGGGGGGGGGGGGATATCCATAGGCTATTACTCATATTCCTACAGGCTTGAATTTAAGATTGGACATCAGCCTGACTTATGATATCAGAGTTTAATTTTGATTACCTGCCAGCGAATACCTTTATAATATATTTTTCACCAATTATTACCACTATTAATAACTATTTCATTGTATTGGTATGCTATTTTTCTATGAGGTCTATTTTGTCCATGTAATTTTTTGGCATTTTTTGTATTTCATTGATATGCTTCATTTGCATGCTTGACTCGTGTGCAGCCCTTTGTGCATTGCCCATGGGCAATACATTTCCATAATATTCTAGGTGTTGTGTACTACTATATACTAGGTGCTTGCTTGTTTGTATGTTTGTTTTTCCACAGCTTTTAAATTTGCAAAATTTTGCATTGGCTTTGCCATTTTATGCATATATATGTACGTGTCACTTTAAGGCAGAGGCAACACCCATTTGGGGCTGGCATCTGTCTATTTAACCACCCTGGCGTTCTGATTAAATCGCCAGGGTGGCTGCGGGAGGGTTTTTTTTAAATAAAAAAAAAACTATTTCATGCAGCCAACTGAAAGTTGGCTGCATGAAAGCCCACTAGAGGGCGCTCCGGAGGCGTTCTTCCGATCGCCTCCGGCGGCCAGAAGTAACACGGAAGGCCGCAATAAGCGGCCTTCCGTGTTTCGCTTACCTCGTCGCCATGGCGACGAGCGGAGTGACGTCATGGACGTCAGCCGACGTCCTGACGTCAGCCGCCTCCGATCCAGCCCTTAGCGCTGGCCGGAACTGTTTGTTCCGGCTACGCTGGGCTCGGGCGGCTGGGGGGACCCTCTTTCGCCGCTGCACGCGGTGGATCGCCGCGCTGCAGCGGCGATCAGGAAGCACACGCGGCTGGCAAAGTGCCGGCTGCGTGTGCTGCTTTTTATTTGGTGAAAATCGGCCCAGCAGGGCCTGAGCGGCAGCCTCTGGCGGTGTTGGACGAGCTGAGCTCGTCCAGACCGCTCAGCTGGTTAAACCTGTGTAACACATTTATATGTAAGCTATGAATAAAGGACACCCAAGGCAAAAATAAAGTAATGAAGTAAGCAATTGTATCTATCTTCCTTCTCCTAAAAATGACTTTTTAAGATATTCCACAGTTTTATTTTATGTTTAAAACTACTTTTAAAGTTTTAACTGTTCTATTGTTTCTGCTCAATGACACATTCATTGAAGTATGCCAGAGCTAAAATGTATGAACTATTGACCCTTTTTATTGCTTTCGTGCTCTCAAAAGCCATTTTCTGCAAGGAAGGAAAGTGTTTTAGGGTTGGAATTTCTTATCAGTGAGGGTCACACTGTAGTCACTTCCTGTGTGAGTCAGGACTGAGTCAGCCACTTACATACCTGATATTTAACTGCACACAGCATAGTTATTTGTGTGCTAGGCACTGTACATACCCATGTTTATCTCATCATGTACGTGTCACTTCGGGTATCCTTTAATCACTTGCCAACCGCCCACAGCCAATTGGCGGGAGGATGGCGGCGGCAAAGTGTCACCCCCAGGACCGCATAACGCCAATAGGCGGCGGGACCTGGGGGACTAATTAGCCAGGGATCGTGCGCAGTGATGAGCGTGCATCTGCCGCCGGCATTAGGCTCTGCCCACCCGCAACGTCAACCCGCCGGCTGTTTAGAAGCCCCTCGATCACCCCATGCAAAGTGTAAAATATACTTTGTAATGTATACAAAGTGTATTATACAGGCTGCCTCCTGCCCTGGTGGCCCCAGTGATCGAGGGACCACCAGGGCAGGTTGCAGCCCCCCTAGTAAGCACACACAAACACTGATCCTGCCCCCCCTGCCCCCTGATCTCCCACAGCACCCCTCAGACCCCCCCTGATCACCCCCAGACCACTGTTTGCACCTAATCAGCCATCAATCACCCCCTGTCACTATCTGTCAATGCTAAATTTTAGATCAGGTCCTAAACTGCCCCCTGGGGGCTCCTGGTCACCCCCCACCCTCAGATCCTCCCCCGACCCCCCTGTGTACTGTATACATCTATTCTCTCCTGTAATCACTCACTGATCACCTGTCAATCACCCATCAATCACCCCCTTGTAACCACCTGTCACTGCCACCCATCAGATCAGACCCTAACCTGCCCCTTGCGGGCACTTGACCACCCGCCCACACCCTCAGATCACCCGCAGACCCACCCTCAGATCACCTCCCAAGTGCATTGTTTACATCTGTTTTCCCATTTAATCACCCACTGATCACCCATCAATCACCCACAATCACCCCCTGTCACCACCTGTCACCACTATTCATCAGATCAGACCCTAATCTGCCCATTGCGGGCAGCCAATTACCCGCCCAAACCTTTAAAGCGCCCTCAGACCCCCCTTATCACCTCCCCAGTGCATTATATACATCTGTTCTCCCCTCTAATCACCCACTGATCACCCATCAATCACCCATCAATCACCCTCTGTCACTGCTACCCATCATACCCATCAGATTAGACCCTCATCTGCCCCTTGCAGGCACCCATTCACCCGCCCACACCCTAAGATCGCCCTCAGACCCCCCCTTAGCACCTTGTGAGTGCATTGCTTGCATCTATTCCCCCTCTAATCACATCCTGATCACCTATCCATCACCCCGTCACCCCCTGTCACCACATGTCACTGCCACCCATCAGATCAGACCCTAACCTGCCCCTTGCGGGCACTTGACCACCCGCCCACACCCTCAGATCACCCGCAGACCCATCCTCAGATCACCTCCCAAGTGCATTGTTTACATCTGTTTTCCCATTTAATCACCCACTGATCACCCATCAATCACCCACAATCACCCCCTGTCACCACCTATCACCACTATTCATCAGATCAGACCCTAATCTGCCCCTTGCGGGCAGCCAATTACCCGCCCAAACCTTTAAAGCGCCCTCAGACCCCCCTTATCACCTCCCCAGTGCATTATATACATCTGTTCTCCCCTCTAATCACCCACTGATCACCCATCAATCACCCATCAATCACCCCCTGTCACTGCTACCCATCATACCCATCAGATTAGACCCTCATCTGCCCCTTGCAGGCACCCATTCACCCGCCCACACCCTAAGATCGCCCTCAGACCCCCCCTTAGCACCTTGTGAGTGCATTGCTTGCATCTATTCCCCCTCTAATCACATCCTGATCACCTATCCATCACCCCGTCACCCCCTGTCACCACATGTCACTGCTACCCATCAGATCAGACCCTAATCTGCCCCTTGCAGACACCCAAACACTTGCCCACACCCTCAGATCACCCTCAGACCCCCCCCTTATCACCTCCCCAGTGCATTATTTACATCTGTTCTCCCCTCTAATCATCCACTGATCACCCATCAATCGCCCCTGTCACTGCTACCCATCAGACCAGACCCTAATCTGCCCCTTGCGGGTACTCAATTGCCCGCCCACACCCTCAGATCGCCCTCAACCCCCCCCCCCCCCCCCCCGATCACCTACCCAGTGCATTGCTTGCATCTATTTCCCCCCTCTAATCACCCCCTGAGACACCCATCAATCACCTCCTGTCACCCCCTAGCACTCCTATCCCTCAGATCAGGCCCTAATCTGCCCCCTGCAGGCTTTTGATCTCCCGGCCAAACCCTCACCCACCCCACCGCAGTGACAGAATTTTCTTTTTCTGATCACTGCTGGTCTCTAAGACTTAAGACCTTAAAGGGAAGATCCGCGCATCTAAAAAAAAACTGCACTCACCTGGGGCTTCTTCCAGCTCCTGGCAGTCGATCAATGCCCTCGGCGCAGCTCCTCTCCCTCCGGGTGTCCAGCGCTGAAGAAGCCGACCTCGCCAGTTCTGCGCATGCGCAGTACAGCCCGGCGGATGTCCGATGACGTCAGCGCGCCGGCGTAGGACGCAGAAGTGCCAGGACTTGGAGCGCAGAAGAGCCCGACCTGGCAGCCGGCCTGTCCAGGTCGGGTCGGCCACCGGAGACCACCGGGAGCCTGCGGAGCGGCGGCGAGGGCACCTCCTGCCTGCCACAGGCTGGAGGAAGCCCCAGGTAAGTGGAAATTGATTTTTATTTTTTTCTCCACCCTCCCTGAACCTTCCCTTTAAGGGGTTTTATGACTGCAGTCCTTAAGTGGTTAAGGGGTAAAAACCCCAGAACCTGAAGTGGCTAATAAGTCAGCAATTGCACCTTCCAGATTTCTCTCATTTTAGATTTCCTTTAAAACAGCATGGCGTGCCAAACCAGGATGGTGCATTATAAACTGAAAAAATAAAAGCAATGGATTTGCTCCTACTAAAAAGGGTGGTCTGACTTCACAATGAATTACATTTCAATTCTTAAGTAGAATTACTCTTTCAAAAGTGTCCCAGGGGTTTTACAATATAAACATCCCCGTTGTCCATTCTAAGAAAACAGTTTAAAGTTATTTCCTAAACCAAGAAAGAAAATCAATATAAAATTATCTTTGCTATCAGCCAGAAGTGTCTTGCGTGTGTTTTTTTCAGGCATTGTAATTACGGTAGGAAACAAAATTCAAAGACAGGAAATAAAGGTGCAACAAAGATACATAACTTACCAGAGAAAAGGTAATGGAGAAAAAATATCTCACTATTATTTAGAAAGATCACACCATGCATTAAAATGCTTGCTTTTAGTTTCTCTAGCTTAGCTGGGATTTTTGAAAAGATGAACTGAGTGAAAGGATTGATGAGCAATAAAGGATTGATGATTCAAGAATTTCAATGCAGCTCGCGTGAGCACTGACTGGCAAGAAGATCTGGCCAATTACCAGTGAACATTGATAACGGGGTCATACACCTGTTGATATGCCAACAGATCCACCATCAGATAGATCCCTCGCTGATCAAATTTGATTAGAGAGGATTCTAATGCCTGCCCACACACTGCAGACAGATTTCAAATATATTTCAACACGAAATCTATTGAAAAGCATCCTAGCACCGCTGTGCCCATGGTGAGAGTTGTAGGCTAAACTGTTACACTGGCGCAAATCCTCACCTGCTCCTGTATCTGGAATTTTGTCACTGTGAGTGACACAGGCACATGTACTAACGTCACTACAGCACTGGTGTCTTGTGGTACAGGCGCTCGTGGTGACAATTAAAAAAGACACAGCAGACCCAATTGAACCCTCATAACCAAGATTTTCCAGCATGACTGATCAATCCTTTTGAAGATTTTGGATAGAAATTGACTGATCGGTGCCCATGTTGCAGCATCCATATCTGCCAGATTCGATCCTTATGATTGAATCCACTGGAATATCAATGCCAAAAATTGAGGACTGTATGGTCACTCTTACAAATTCTTGGTATCAGTCGATCAGTGGTTCTTTAGTGATTCTTGATCATCAGCATTTCTTAATCAGGGCATAGCTAGAAATCTTGGGGCCCCATAGTAAAGTTTTGGTTGGGGCCCACCCTTCAAAAAAAAAAATATATGGCACCTTCCCCTGCTCGGCCCCACACACCAATATCAAGTAGCCACAGGGGCAAATCAGTATTAACCACCCCTCCAGTAACATTAGCCAGAGGTACCCAATAGATAGCTCCAGGTAGACCCCAGCATAAGGGGTTCCTCCACCAGTAGAGGTAGCCAGAAGTTTAAGCCCCTCAGTACATGTAGCCAGAAATGACCCTGACATAGCCAAAAGTAGCCCCCTTAGTATAGGTAGTCAGAGGTAGCAGTAGTGCAGATAGTGAAAATAGTAGTGCAAAAGGTGAGTGACAGTTGTGCAGATAATGGGTGATGGTAGTGTGGGAAGCGGGTGATGCAAGAGCAGACATTGGTTGATGGCAGTGTACAGAGCGAGTCATGCAGAAAGTGGGTAAGTGGGTTTAGCAGAAAGTGGGTAATGGTAGTGTAGAAAGCGGGTGGTGGTTGTACAGAAAATGGGTGGTGGTAGAACAGAAAGTGGATGACAGTTGTACAGAAAGTGGGTGACGGTACAGCAAATAGTGGGTTTTGGTGATACAGAAAGTGGGTAATGGTAGTGTAGAGAGTTGGGATGGACATGCAGAAAACCATGCAGATAGTAGGTGAGCTTAGTGCAAAAAGTGGGTGACTGTATTGGTCAAAGAAAAAAAAATCAGCAGCACTGCATGACGTTATAGCTCTTTATTGAGAAGACATGTAACGACAATCACATATGAGAGGTAGGCTTGATTTCAGCAGCCTAAAATGTGATTGTCATTTCATGTCATCTCAATAAAGAGCCATAACTTCATGAGGTGCTGCTGATTTTTGTTTCATTGAAGCCTAGACCCTGGAGGGCAACAGGGTCATTTTTAGCACAGCTTGCATTCATCTCCACTGGAGTGCTGGTCTCAACTTGTTTTGTTGGGTGACTGTAGTGGTGACAGTGGTGTGGGAAATGGGTGATGGAGGTGAAGAAACTGGGAAAGATATAGAGGAAGCAGTTAGTGGATGAGAAGTATCGTCTTACATAGTCCCTGATGGTGGTGGGTGCCCTAGTGGCTGACTCTTCTTGTAGTCAATAGAGGTGGAGATAAAGGTATCTGACTCCCTCATTCTTCTCTTCTCTGATCGCATGCATGAAGTGTGGTCTATGAAGCCTATGATCACAGCCCTGCTCTCAGATCAGTGCTGCAAAAGAATGGACACAGGGGCAGAGCAACAAGCACCATCATCCAGGGCACAGATGAATGTTCTGCAGGTGAATTCCACACAGAGGGGTGTGGAGCCATGTCATGAAGGGGACAGAGCTATGCCACAGAGGGGGTCGTCGCTATCTTGCGATAAAGTCCAGTGCTACTATTGAATGGTCATTGTGTCAGTCAAAGATAAAGCATGGGGCTGAAGACACAAAGGGGAGTCGCAGCAACAGCATGGCCACCATGGCCATTAAAAAATAAAGCAGGTGGTGAAAAATACACGGATGGGGTTGGGGTGAGCTACAGCAAGGCCATCTTGGGCATTCAATGATAAAGCCAGGAGCGGAACACAGAAGGGCAGGCGGTTTGAATCTGGGGCTTACCATTAATCCATTTATTTTGGCGGGGAATATACACTACTCCACAGCATCTTGATGACTTGAGTTATGGTTGTGGCAGGCATTTATATACATTTCTTTGTTCTTTTGGTGTTTTTTTTCCTTTAAATAAAAGTCTTTGTCATGGAGTCAGTGTAGTTTCTTTTTTTTAACTCCTTTTTGGAGAGGGTATGGGGAATTCATATACTTATACTCATTTCTCCTGAAGGGAGAAGATATGCAGAGGTTGCCTTAAATAAATGGGGCTTCCACCATAAGTCCTCCCATAGTAGTACTTAATTTCCTTTGTGGCACATAAGATGGTGGTGAACTCTTGTTCTCAACACTAGCATGGGTGCTTTGCATAGGTGGAAGTATCTCCAATATCAAGAATCATGTGGTTAGTATTGATTTCAAGCAGTGGAGAGTAAGACTTATAGTTACAGGCTCAGACATCTTGATCACTTCTAGCCTGCACGGCTTGTTTAAATGGCTTGGGAAGGTCACACATGTTTTTTACATTTTTAATAAAAGGTAATAAATAAACAAATGAAGCTATAATATTAATAATAACAATAATTATATGAGTTAGTCAATTCGTTTGTGCGTTGAAAAAACTTTCCAATATCTCTTTGAAGATTAGGTCATTAATGTTTTTGCACACCCTGCCAAGTGTAGGACAAATGTGGTGCCGTCTCCGATTCCATCCACAAATCTGTTAAAATCTTTAAATGCCCCAAGGAAGTGGATACCTTATGATACTTAGGAATAGTGATGGTCTTGTCTAGAAGAACTCATGGAGAAGCAGGTGATTTGTTTTTCTGATAGATTTGCAAAGCTCTGATTTGCTGTGATCAGTCACATCCTGCTTTAGCACATGATCATGACTAGCAAATCAGAGACTTGATATCGCTGACCAAACTGATCACATGCGTCTCCATAAGTTCTCATAGACATGACATCATCACCATCATACTTGGGAACAATAATTCTTCAAGATTCCTCTTTTGTGTATGTGTTTTAGTAAACTAGATAAATATATTTTAGTATATGTGCATTCATGCCAAGTATGTAAAAAAAAGTCAAAATCTTTATCATTGTTTCTGGGAATGCTCTGTCACTAGTATTCCTGGCATAATGCAATTTGCCTTTTTGTGATACTTATAAATTATACATCACCAAGGACGGCTATCTTTGTTGTACTGAAAAATCCTTCACCACTCCCAATATGGGTGTTTTTTTTTTTTTTTAAAGTGGCCTGTTATTGATTTAGTTTGCATGGTTGCTTTTGACTCCATTTTTTAAATAAATGGGTGGATAGGCAGGAGCCAACTATCAATTGCTGTATATCAATGAGGTTCATTACTCATTGCAACTGCTCTGCTTTGATGAGGCAGCTATATTGCATTTTAATTTACACAGTATTAAAAGAAAGTTTAGAAATAAATTGTTATCCTATTTTTTTATTTTAAAGGGGAAAAGGAATATAACACGTTCCTCCTATCGGGGATATTTTTCTTCTGTTTTTATTATTTCTATCCCTAATTATTCTGTTTCTCCTTGTTATTTCTTATGCAAGTTCATTTTGCTGGAACAATGATGTAAGGTTATGTATACAATCTGCAGATTATGACTTATGGCAGGTTCTGCTTTAGTCTAAGGTCAAAGGAAAAAAAGAAAAGCATTTTCAGCATGTAAATAAGTTGCAGATAGATTAGCTGTGCTTCTCTTTAGTGCAATTACATCTGGTTTTGGACACACAGCTACTAGGTCCTTCAAAGGGATTTACAAATTGTCTTTACTACATTCTACAGTCAATATGGAAGATGCAATTATCCTACCAGTATGTTTCACAATTAAGAAAGCAAACTCTAGCACATGGAGCAACCCCACACAAAGACAGGAAGAACACACAAACTTCATGTAGATAATATCCAGGATGGGACTGAACCCAGGACTCTACAGTTACAAAGCAAGAATACTAACCACTTAGCTACCATACCATCTTTTGCTAGGCAATTGTTAAAAAAACAG
Organism: Hyperolius riggenbachi; assembly: GCF_040937935.1. Lineage (NCBI taxonomy): Eukaryota > Metazoa > Chordata > Amphibia > Anura > Hyperoliidae > Hyperolius > Hyperolius riggenbachi. Next base: position 233,491,613 of record NC_090646.1, on the reverse strand, counting down.
CATCTCTAATTTTTTACCTATCGGTATTGAAGCTGGAGCTGAATTTTCAGCATCCAGACCATGTAACAGACAACACTGTAAACCATTAGAGGTGTCATTAGAGCTATTATAGAGGCCCAGTACGTCGGGAGATGCTTACATAGTTATCTGGGTTGAAAGTTCCATCATTTTAACCTTCTGAGCAGTTGGTCAACCCCAGCAAGTGTCTAGCACTCAACAGAGTAATGCATTAACTGCATATATTTTTTTACTTGCAATGATTTTCAGTAACGTAGACTGAGATCAGTTGCTATTGGGTCCATACAAAACTACAACCAGACAATCACTAAATGGGGGAAAATTTGTCATCAACTGAAGGGTGGCAGCAGTGGCATAGCTAGAAATCATGGCATACCATACCATAGCAAAATGTTGATGGTAGCTAGAGGTGCCCCCAGCATGGGTAACCAAAGGGGCTACTCCCACCAAGTATAGGTAGCTAGATTAGCCCTGCTAAAGTACAGCTAGCAAGATTATTCCCTCCACCCACCCCCTCAGTATACGTAGCTAGATTATCTTACCAAGCATGGGTAGTAAGATTAGCTCCCCAAAGTATAGGTAGCCAGATTATGCACCCCCCCTCCCCGCCACCCCCCTATTCCTCTCGAGTAACGAGCAGAGTGCTGGAGGGAAGTGACATACCTCTCCGGGCTCCACCCACAAGCTACTTTCCCTATGCTTCTAAGTGTCTATGATTGCAGCTCCCTCACTCGTCACTTAGCCCACATGACGAGAGAGGATACTGTAGTCATGGATATGAAAATACTAGGAGGAAAGTAGATCATCGGTGGAGCCTGAAAGCTAAGTCAATTCCCTTCAGTACTCCACTCACTTGCTCTGCAATTCAGGGGGCCTGCTGCTGGTCTCCATGAGGCCGGCCCACAGCAGACCCCCTTATCGTGAGACCACTTGCTGCCCCTCCACCTTGTCTATGGGTCCCAAATGGTGATCCCTATGCCACTGTGTGGGAAAGAATCAATGAAACTACTGTATGTTAGCTGTCAGTATGAATTTAGCTATTTCAGTTTCTTGCACATAGTATTTTCCATTCAACCCGTGAGTATAATTCATCTTCAGTAAGAGCAAATCAAAAGACGGTGACTATAAGCAAAACCATAATTCATTTTTACTACAATCATATTTTAATTAAACGTACAATAGATATGTAACTTGAATTAATAGTTTCCTCTCTTCTAAAATGAAAGATCTTGGTTTACTGTGCATCAGCATGTACAGGTCCTTCTAAAAAAATTAGCATATTGTGATAAAGTTCATTATTTTCTGTAATGTACTGATAAACATTAGACTTTCATATATTTTAGATTCATTACACACAACTGAAGTAGTTCAAAGCATTTTATTGTTTTAATATTGATGATTTTGGCATACAGGTCATGAAAACCCAAAATTCCTATCTCAAAAAATTAGCATATCATGAAAAGGTTCTCTAAACAAGCTATTAACCTAATCATCTGAATCAACTAATTAACTCTAAACACCTGCAAAAGATTCCTGAGGCTTTTAAAAACTCCCAGCCTGGATCATTACTCAAAACCGCAGGTCACCCAAGGTCTGGAATCGGTCCTTCTCCACAATCTTCCTCAGGGTCTGGTAAACTCTTCTCGTTGTGCAGTGTTTTCTGCTACACTTTTTCCTTCCCACAGACTTCCCACTGAGGTGCCTTGATACAGCACTCTGGGAACAGCCTATTCGTTCAGAAATTTCTTTCTGTGTCTTACCCTCTTGCTTGAGGGTGTCAATGATGGTCTTCTGGACAGCAGTCAGGTCGGCAGTCTTATCCATGATTGATGAACCAGGTTGGGAGTTTTTAAAAGCCTCAGGAATCTTTTGCAGGTGTTTAGAGTTAATTAGTTGATTCAGATGATTAGGTTAATAGCTTGTTTAGAGAACCTTTTCATGATATGCTAATTTTTTGAGATAGGAATTTTGGGTTTTCATGAGCTGTATGCCAAAATCATCAATATTAAAACAATAAAATGCTTTAAACTACTTCAGTTGTGTGTAATGAATCTAAAATATATGAAAGTCTAATGTTTATCAGTACATTACAGAAAATAATGAACTTTATCACAATATGCTAATTTTTTGAGAAGGACCTGTACAACTAAAGTTTTGATATATAAAATCCATGGTGTGACCATGCATGCACGTTGTTATGAGTTGTGAAATATATTATTTGGCTTCTTTACTGCTTTCAATATAGAATGTAACACACTGCATAATCAGTACAGTTGCTTGTGCTGTGTGTACAATGATCCCCATCTTGTGGCCAGTTTGCTTTATACATGCTGTTAATGTGTTATTTTTACTGAGCTGTTTTCAGTTTACATTGAGGCTTTGTTTGACAAAGCACATTTTTTTTTTATAAACTAAACAAGGGTTATAAATCGAATTGATATCTAGGGAATTTGTGTTATTTGAAAAAGGGAAACATCAACTAAATAAGCAAGATTTTTGGGACCATTGTGCGACCTATAAAGAAGTCGAATACACATAAATTGTAAACTCTCTAATATTCCAAGATGTATATCAGATTGCATAAAATGTGTGAAGTAGATAGGACCTTTCTTCATACATTTTATAGCACAGAAGGCTAGCTAGTACATTCTGTTTACAGAAAAAAGGCCCTTTTTTTTCTTTTGTTTTGCATTAGCGGTATTTTAAAAACTTGGACAGGTTTAAACAGCAGAAACCTCTTAATAGATAGAAATTAAAGCCTGGACCACACATTTAATTTTGATTGGCCAATCACTGGCCAATTTTACCTTCTACATTTAACGTGAGTACCAACATGTTTTGAATACTATGAACAAATTGTGTAGGTAAGCTCTTATACTACATGGAAGTAGTAAAATTGGCCAAAACAAAATTGAATGTGTATACCTGGCTTTAATATCTATCTATTAACAGGTTTAGGGCCCCTTCACTCTGAGTACATTGGGTTGGGATAAGGGATCTCATTGTAGCTGAAAAGCCACATCATGCGGTAGCGTTCAGGTGCAACTCAGATATACAGTACAATACAAGAATTGTGCTCACAAATGCAAAGTAAAAGTAAACAAAGTAAAAGTGCAAAACAATTAAACAATAGAATTATGCTACATGTCCTTATGGCAAACACTTATTCACTACCTCCGCTCATTTCAAAGTTAAGCAAAATATAAATTAGCATTAAAACAAATACATTTATAAAAACTTATATATACTAATACAAAAACTATGAATACCATAATAACTTAAGTACGACTTAGGTAAGGCAGGATTGTATTTTGCCTCATGGGAAAGCAAGGTCCATTCACTGTTTGTGACTTCTAAAGAGAGCAGTTTTTTTTTTATCTTTAAAGCAAAGCCGAGATGAAAAACTAACTATAACAAGTAACTTGTCTATATATCTTCTGTAAAGTTTAGATAGTTTACACAGCAAATCTAGCAGCAAATAGCTTTAATAGAAAATTATTATTTCTTCCTGTGATACAATGACAGCAGCCATGCTGTTTGTAAACCTTACACAGAGGCAGGCTTATCTGTATCTTGAGCACTAAGCCTGTGAAAAAAAACCTAATCCCCCTCCTCCCTCCTCCGGTCTGCCTCTGAAATCAATGGCTAGTAACACCTCCTCCTCCTCCTGCCCAGACTGAGCTCCCATGAGCCCTTGCTACTGCCAAGGCTCTCTGAAAACCTGTGGGCGTGGTTTATTTAGTTTATAGGGAATTACAGTATTAAAACAAAAACAAAAAAGTATTTGGCTTGAGGAATGCCCTATAAACAATAGGAAAGGAACACAATTATGCAATGAGTAGACGTTCACCTCGGATACACTTTAAAGCACATGGCAGCCACTGCCAATTACTCTGGCACTCGCTTTTATCCTATCAAATCACCCCACTGATTCCAGTTTCTTCAGTAGGAGAATAGTTTGCTGGAGAACTTTGGTAAGTGTAAAAGTGCAGAAAGATAGAGAAAAATAAACTAAAGATGGGTGCCTAGGAGGATGGCAAATCTAAGGACTTTCTAAAAGGACAGGTGAATAGGTTTATGGAGATATGCATTCCGTAGAACCTTTTGAATTTCAGATCTATGACTGAGCAACAGCCTCAGTACTTCTTAAGAACCAAGGATAAAGTAGAGCATTGTTGAAAAACTGATGATGCTTGTATGTGTTAATTCTGCAGGTACTCTGGTTTCAGAAAATACCGTATATACTCGCACATAAGCCGACCCGTGTATAAGCCAAGGTACCCACTTTTCCCTCAAAAACCAGGAAAAGTGATTGACTCGTGTATAAGCCCCTTCCCCAGTATAGCACCCTCCACAGTAGCCAGATGTTCCCCCAGTACATGTCAGCCCCCCACCCCATAGTCAGATATGCCCCAGGATCATACAGCTGTGTGTCAAGAAGCCACTAGATGGCATCATAGATATGAGACACAGTGATTGCCACACAGGAAGAATGCCCAATAATTTCACAGTTGGCAATGTTGCTTGCACCCTCCGCTCCACAAGCCAGGGGACAGAGGTAGTCTTGAGCATTACACTCTGCACACTATGTTGCAGGGGATGGAGGGACACAGACAAAGCAGGGAGCCAGCTGGCAAGAGCAGGATCACTAGTGCAAAATCCTTACATTTCCATTAACAAAACCTGCTCTACCATCTGTTCTGCTCCATTGACCCGCATATAAGCCGAGGGGTTAACTTTTCAGTACATTTTTAATTCTGAAAAATTAGGCTTATACACGAGTATATACAGTATACAGTTGAATGATCATAGATCATTAATGATATTGAAGTCTGTAATATTCCTGATACATGCGAAAGATGTTAATACTGGCTTGGTTAGCAGAGGTGGGATTAATTGGGAGCAAGATCTTGGCAGGAAAAGAGTTAATTTTCATCTTAATTAAAGTTTCCCAAATGCTTGACTGCTGCAACACTAAACAGAACCAGAAGTACTGACTTTGAATCTGGACCTTCCAATTGATGCACTGATTTTGGCAGGGAATTTCCACAACTCCACAGCATGCTGGCTAGATTGTAAGACTTGAGTCATGGTGGCAAGTATTGATATAATTTTTTTGTTCTTTTGGTGTTGATTTTTTTTTTTAAAGTATTTTTGTGGAGTTTGTGGAGTTTTTTTTTTTTTTTTTTTTTTTTTTTTACATTTAACTACTTTTGGGAGAGGGTGAAGGGTATTAATATATTTATACTCATACCCCTTGAAGGAGATGGCTATCCGGGGGTCTCCTGATAAAATGTGGCTTCCACCATAAGTTCTCTCATTGTAGTACCCTATCACCTTTTTGGTACAGGAAGTGGTGATGGACCCTTGTTCTAAACCTGGGTGCTTTGCAATGGTGGTAGAAGATGTCTACCTCTCCTTCAGAGTGCCTCCAATGTCAAGAACCATGTGGTTAGCATTGTTTTCTGGCAGTGGAAAGAGAGACCTACAGTTATCTCAATCATCTCAACCACTGCCACCATACACGTGGTATCCAAAGTTTATTGATAATACATTTTTAACACAAATTTTTAATAAAAAGTAGAAAATAAACAAGCAAAAATATGATTATAACAATAATTATATAAATTAGTCAATTAGTTTTAAGTGTCGGAGAAGCTTACCAAAATCTTTTTGATGATTTTGTGTTCAATGTTCTTGCACATCCTGCCAAGAGTTGGACAAAGGTGATGCAGTCTCCAATTTTACAAACAAAAGGTCCATACCCCCAGTGGGATTTTTCAGACTGGTATTTTGCAATGGATTCTTTTTTTTAAACAATATCGTGCAAAATTGTTTTAAGGAAATTTGCTAAACTATGTTTCACGATGCACTCCATCCACAGCGACCATTCATTTTTGAATGATTGCCATGCTGGATTAAATCGTGGAGGATCGTTCCAATCCTCATTGACTTTTTGCAAGTTTTTCAGCAATTGTGTAAATGATTGTTCGTTTACAACGATGCCAACAACACTTGCAGAGTCAGCCAGATAGATCAGGGAACGATCATTTGTTGGAGGAGATCCCCGATCCATCTGCCCATGGAAGCTTAGCTTAACTACTTTAGCCTTTTGGATGTATCTGACATGCCAACGTGCTCCCGTGCTGACGCCTGTTAGCCTGGAGATCAATTAATGGTAACACAGTTCCCATTCATTGATCTAAGTCCCCGTTGGAAAGACCGACAGCTTCTATTAGCGAAGCCACAATCTTTCTAAAGAAAAATTCACCTCCTTATACTTCCTGGAAGCAAGAGCGCTCACTTACAGGAAAAAAGATTGACTGAGGCCATCTTGTGGCCAAATAGTAAAACAACATCTACATACATTTTTTTTTTATAAAATTACAAACAAATTACATTTAAAATTAACTGTTAACCTCCCACACTACACAAATACTCAAATAAAATGTTTAAAAAATTACATTTAAAAAAACAAAACATTAATAGTTATCTAAGGGTCTGAACTTTTTTAATATGCATGTCAAGAGGGTATATTACTAATATTTTTTAAATTATAAACTTGTAAATAGTGATGGGCGCAAAACTAAAAAATGCAACTTTATTTCCAAATAAAATATTGGCGCCATACATTGTGATAGGGACATCATTTACATGGTGTAATAACCGGAACACATGGGAAAAAGAAATACGTGGGTTTTAATGGGTTTTAATTAGGGGTGGGACGGCGAATCCGGCGAATCCACGAATCCCTCGAATATTGAGAAATATTCGAGATTCGTGGATTCGAATCCCGACGCAATTTCCCCCTAAACGAATCCGCCGAATCCCGCTGCATCCCCGCACCACCGCCGATCCCCCGCTCGTCCTATTCCGACCCCCCCGCACCTCCTCCGCTCGCCGCTTGTATAGCTGTGACCATTGGCTCACCTAACACCTGCCCTGGATTCCCTACCTGCCGCCAGCGCAGAGCCGCAGACCTCTTGTTTCCTCCTCTGTTCCCCCTAGTGATCCGCTTTTGCATCGCGTCATCACTGAAGCGCCGGGCGGGTTACTAGAGGGAACAGATGAGGAAACAAGAGGTCTGCGGCGCTGCGCTGGCGGCAGGTAGGGAATCCAGGGCTGGTGTTAGGTGAGCCAATGCTCACATCTATGCAAGGGGCGAGCGGAGGAGGCGCGGGGGGGTCAGAATAGGGCGAGCGGGGGATCGGAAGAGGACGAGCGGGGGATGCAGCGGGATTCGGCGCTGGATCCCCTTGTTAGGTGAGCCGATGCTTTTTTTTTCTTTGTAGGGGGTGAGCAGAGGAGGCGCACAGAGGGAGGGGTACCCTAGCTAGCTACACTGAGGGTCCCTATACCTAACTAGCTACACTGATGGTCCCTATACCTAACTAGCTATACTGAGGGTCCCTATACCTAACTAGCTATACTGAGGGTCCCTATACCTAACTAGCTATACTGCATGCCCCTATACCTAACTAGCTATACTGAGGGCCCCTATACCTAACTAGCTATACTGAGGGCCCCTATACCTAACTAGCTATACTGAATGCCCCTATACCTAACTAGCTATACTGAGGGTCCCTATACCTAACTAGCTATACTGAGGGCCCCTATACCTAACTAGCTATACTGAATGCCCCTATACCTAACTAGCTATACTGCATGCCCCTATACCTAACTAGCTATACTGAGGGCCCCTATACCTAACTAGCTATACTGCATGCCCCTATACCTAACTAGCTATACTGAGGGCCCCTATACCTAACTAGCTATACTGAATGCCCCTATACCTAACTAGCTATACTGAATGCCCCTATACCTAACTAGCTATACTGAGGGTCCCTATACCTAACTAGCTATACTGAATGCCCCTATACCTAGCTGTACTGAGGGTCCCTATACCTAACTAGCTACACTAAATGCCCCTATACCTAACTAGCTATACTGAGGGTCCCTATACCTAACTAGCTATACTGAGGGCCCCTATACCTAACTAGCTATACTGAATGCCCCTATACCTAACTAGCTATACTGCATGCCCCTATACCTAACTAGCTATACTGAGGGCCCCTATACCTAACTAGCTATACTGCATGCCCCTATACCTAACTAGCTATACTGAGGGCCCCTATACCTAACTAGCTATACTGAATGCCCCTATACCTAACTAGCTATACTGAATGCCCCTATACCTAACTAGCTATACTGAGGGTCCCTATACCTAACTAGCTATACTGAATGCCCCTATACCTAGCTGTACTGAGGGTCCCTATACCTAACTAGCTACACTAAATGCCCCTATACCTAACTAGCTATACTGAGGGTCCCTATACCTAACTAGCTATACTGAGGGTCCCTATACCTATCTAGCTACACTGAATGCCCCTATACCTAACTAGCTATATTGAGGGTCCCTATACCTAACTAGCTATACTGAATGCCCCTATACCTAGCTATACTGAAGGCCCCTATACCTAGCTAGCTATACTGAGGTCCCCTATACCAAACTAGCTATACTGAATCCCCTTATACCTAGCTATACTGAATGCCCTTTTACCTAACTAGCTATACTAAGGGCCCCTATACCTAACTAGCTATACTGAATGCCCCTATACCTAACTAGCTATACTGAATGCCCCTATACCTAACTAGCTATACTGAATGCCCCTATACCTAACTAGCTATACTGAGGGCCCCTATACCTAACTAGCTATACTGAATGCCCTTATACCTAGCTATACTGAATGCCCCTATACCAAACTAGCTATACTGAGGGCCCCTATACCTAACTAGCTATACTGAATGCCCCTATACCTAGCTATACTGAATGCCCCTATACCTAGCTATACTGAATGCCCCTATACCTAGCTATACTGAATGCCTCTATACCTAGCTATACTGAATGCCCCTATACCTAGCTATACTGAATGCCCCTATACCTAGCTATACTGAAGGCCCCTACCTAGCTAGCTATACTGAAGGCCCCTACCTAGCTAGCTATACTGAAGGCACCTATGCCTAGCTAGCTATACTGAAGGCACCTATACCTAGCTAGCTATACTGAAGGCACCTATGCCTAGCTAGCTATACTGAAGGCACCTATGCCTAGCTAGCTATACTGAAGGCACCTTTACCTAGCTACCTATAGTGTGAGCACCTAGCCTGCCTACCTATACTGTGGGCAACCATTCCACGGAATGCAGGATTCGTTAGATTCGGAAATCGAAAGGTTCGAGATATTCGAGAACCTTTTTAGATTCGGATTCGGATTCGGATTCGAAGAAATTGTGGATTCGTCCCATCCCTAGTTTTAATTATGGTATCATGTATTATCTTAAAGCTATACTAGCCAAACACTGATCTTAATATACCCATTAAAATGCATTTAGAAAAAAATAATTCTTAGCAAAATGTACCACCCAAATAAACCCTAATTGGTGGCTGAAAAAACAAGATATAGATTAATTCATTGTGACAAGTAGTGATAAAGTTATTGGCGAATGAATAAGAAGTGAAAATTGCTTGGATGCATAAAGTGAAAAACAACTGAAGGCTGAACTGGTTAAGGAAGAGGATAACTTGCAATACTTCAGAAGAACAATTTAAGGTGTTCCAAGTGTGTAAAAAAAAGTCAAAATCTTTATCATTGTTCCTGCTAATGCTCTGTTACTAATATTCCTGGATTAATGAAATCTGCCTTATTTACGATAATTTTAAATTATACATTACCAAGGTTGTCTACCTTAGGTTGTACTAAAAAATCCATCACCACTGCCAATATGGTCTGTTTTCTTCTAAAGAAAAAAATAAAAAAATAAAAAATAAGTGCCCTGTTATTGATTTAGTTTGCATGGTTGATTCTGAATCCTTTTTTTTTTTTTTTAAATAAATGGGTGGATAGGCAGGAGCCAAATATCAATTATTAGATGCAATTATCCTACCAGTATGTTTCACAATTAAGAAAGCAAACTCTAGCACATGGAGCAACCCCACACAAAGACAGGATGTACACACAAACTTCAAGTAGATAATGTCCAAGATGTGACTAAACCTAGGACTCTACAGTTGCAAAGCAAGAATGCTAACCACTTAGGTACCATGCTGCCCTTGCTTATAAATTGTTGATCAGAAAAATTTTAATTTTTTAATTTCAATATTGAAGCTGGAGCTGACTTTTCAGCACCCAGCCAATGTAACAGACAGCATTGTAAACCATTACAGGGGTCATAAGAGCTATTGTAGCGTTCCAGTACTTTGAGAGATACTTACATAGTTATTTGGGTTGAAAAAAGACACGGTTCCATCATTTTAAACCTCTGAGCAGTGGGTCAACACCGCAATTGTCTTAATACATTAATTGCATATAGTTTTTTACTTGCAATGATTTCCACTAACCTAGACTGAGATCAGTTGATATGGCACTCTTTTGGGTACATACAAAGCTACAACCAAGCAGTCACTTAATGAGGCAACCTTGTCATCAATAGAGATGGCCCGAATGGTTCGCCGGCAAACGGTTCCCGGCAGACTTCCAGGGGTTCGCGAACGCGGAGAACCACAAACTTTTCCGGAAGTTCGTTTCGCCCCCATAATGCACCATTAGGGTCAACTTTGACCCTCTACATCACAGTCAGCGGGCACATTGTAGCCAATCAGGCTACACTCCCTCCTGGAGCCACTCCCCCCCCCATAAAAGGCAGGCCTCGCCGGCCATTTTACTAACTCGTGTGCCTGCAGTAAATAGAGAAGGGACAGCTGCTGCTGCTGCAGACTCTATTAGGGAAAGATTAGTTAGGTACTTGTAGGCTTCTTAGCTTGCTCCTTACTGATTCTTATTGCTAAAATAGCACCCCACAACAGCTCTTTTGAGAGCTAATCTTGTTCTTGTAATCTATTTTTTTTCTGTGTGTCCCACTGACACTTGTGTTGCATAGACAGCCTTGATAATTCATACTGTGTGTGTGCCACTGCCAGGCCCAGCACATTCAGTGACTACCTGTGTCTTGTGTGTGACAGGTGCACATTGTAATAATACCCATTATTGCATATACCTACCTACCTGTTGTTCACAGTGCACCCACCCACCTACGTGAGTTGAGCACACGCAGTATCACTGAGCCTGTCCGTTACCTGTCTGTGTGTGACAGGTGCACATTGTAATACCCATCACTGCATATACCTACCTACCTGTTGTTCACAGTGCACTCACCTACCTACGTGAGTGCACGCAGTGTCACTGTGCCTGTCCGCTACCTGTCTGTGTGTGACAGGTGCGTTCAGTGCACCCACCTCATCACTGCATATACCTATCTGTTGTGTTCAGTGCATCCACCTACCTACGTGAGTGCACGCAGTGTGATATACCACTCCGTGCATACCTGTTAACTGCACCTGTGTGACTGCACATTGTATGAGTCAAGTCAGTGCATACCTTTCACTTCATCCCCCCCCCCCCCCGATATGGACACAACGGACAAAACAGGTAGAGGCAGAGGTAGAGGCATACCCAGAGGAAGGCCACCCGGCAGGTCTGTGCAAGGTCGTGTTGATGTGATTTCATGCGGCCCTGGCCCAAAGTACAGTGCTCAGAAGAAGGCACGTCCCATCAACTCCCAAGATTGTCAGGACATGGTTGACTATTTAACACAGAACACCTCATCTTCCGCAGCCACCAGTGCTACTACAAGCACCACATCTGCTGCATTTGACACTTCACAGGAGTTAATTGGTGGGGAATTAACTGATTCACCACCATTATTGTTACAACCAGATGAAGGCGCTAAGCAAGTTACACCACCTTATATGTCTGAGTTAGGCGGCGACACTATGGACGTAATGTGTGAGGAGGAGAACGATGAAGTATCTGCTGTTGGTGCATTTTTGGAGGTGTCTGAGGTAAGCGAAGCTGGGCAGGATGATTATGATGATTATGACGATATGGATCCCACATGGGTTCCTAAGAGACAAGATGACCAAGGGGACAGTTCAGAGGGGGAGTCAGAGAGGAGTAGGAGGAGACGAGTTCCTGAAAGAAGCAGGGGGAGCTCGTCGTCAGAAACAGCTGGTGGCAGTGTCCGGCGCCATGTATCACAACCTATGTACAGCCCGCAAACATGCCCTTCAACGTCAGCTGCTGATGCCACCATAGTGCCATCACGCCAGGGGGGCTCAGCGGTTTGGAAATTTTTTAATGTGTCTGTCTCATATCGGAGCAATGCCATCTGTTCTCTCTGCCTCCAAAAATTGAGCCGTGGAAAGGCCAACACTCACGTAGGGACAAGTGCCTTATGAAGGCACATGGAGAAAAGGCACAAACTGCAATGGGAAGAGCACCAGAGCAAAAGCAACACACAAAAGAAAAGCCACCCTCCTTCTCCTCTTCCTCCTTCAGGTGCAGAATCTTCAGCCGCTTTCTCCCTTGCACCTTCAGAGCCACCCTCCTCCACTCCGCCTCTGCCCTTGAGCGGTTCCTGCTCCTCTGCCCACAGCAGCCAGGTGTCTGTGAAGGAAATCTTTGAGCGGAAGAAGTCAATTTCTGCCAGTCACTCCCTTGCCCGGCATCTGACAGCTGGCATGGCAGAACTGCTAGCTCACCAGCTTTTGCCATACCAGCTGGTGGACTCTGAGGCCATTGGGACACCGCAGTGGAAGATGCCAGGCCGCAATTATTTCTCTAAAAAGGCGATACCCAAACTGTACCGTGAAGTTGAGAGGCAAGTGGTGTCATCTCTGGCACACAGCGTTGGGTCAAGGGTCCACCTGACCACGGATGCCTGGTCTGCCAAGCACGGTCAGGGCAGGTACATAACTTACACAGCCCATTTGGTCAACCTGGTGACCGATGGCAAGCAGGGAGTACGTGGCTGTGCAGCGGACCAACTTGTGACACCGCCACGGCTTGCAGGCAGGCCTCCTGCCACCTCCTCTCCTCCTGCTACATCCTCTTTGCTGTCGTCCTCCTCCTCCTGCTTGGCTGAGTGGCAGTTCAACTCTACTGGTGCTGCGATCTCCCCTCCAGATACCCAGCCCCAGCTCCCCAGGGCCTATGCTGCATGCCTGGTAAGATGGTGTCACGCCATCTTAGACATGTCTTGCCTCAAAGCGGAGAGTCACACTGGACCAGCTCTCCTGGCTGCTCTTAACAAACAGGTGGATCAGTGGCTGACCCCGCACCAGCTGGAGATCGGCAACGTGGTGTGTGACAACGGCAGCAATCTCCTTTCCGCATTGAATTTGGGAAAGCTGACACATGTACCCTGCATGGCACATGTGCTCAATCTAGTCATTCAAAGATTTGTTTCAAAGTACCCAGGCTTAGAGGACATCCTGAAGCAGGCCAGGAAGTTGTATGGGCATTTCAGGCTGTCTTACACGGCCATGGCACGCTTTGTGGACATTCAACGGAGAAACAACTTGCCGGTGAGACGCTTGATATGTGATAGCCCGACTCACTGGAATTCGACCCTGGTCATGTTCTCTCACCTGCTAGAACAGGAGAAAGCCGTCACCCAGTACCTCTACAATTTCAGTAGAAGGGCACAATCTGGGGAGATGGGGATGTTCTGGCCCCCGAACTGGACACTGATGCGAAATGCATGCAGGCTCATGCGGCCGTTTGAGGAGGTGACCAACCTGGTGAGTTGCAGTGAAGGCACCATCAGCGACTTGATCCCGTACGCTTACTTCCTGGAGCGTGCCGTGCGTAAAGTGGAGGATCAAGCTGTGGAGGAGCGTGAACAGGAACAGTTATGGCAGGAACAGTTGTGGGAGCAATTTTCATCAGAATCAGATGTTTCCTCAACACTTGCGGCAGCACAGAGGGGGGAGGAGGAGGAAGAGTCGTGTGGGGAAGAGGATCAGACTCGGATGATGAGGAAGGTGTTTCTTTGGAGGAGGAGGAGGAGACGGTGGCAGAAGAACAACCGCAGCAGTTGTCGCAGGGGGCTTGTGCTGTTCAACGTTCCCGTGGTATTGTTCTCAGCTAGGGGGAGGAGGACTTACCTGACGTCACTGAAGAAGAGCAAGAGGAGATGGATAGTACGTCTGCATCCAACTTTGTGCAGATGGCGTCTTTCATGCTGTCCAGCCTGTTGAGGGCCCCCGTATAAAATAAACTCAAGGGGAATGAGCTGTACTGGGTGGCCACGCTACTAGACCCTCGGTATAGGCACAAAGTGGTGGACATGTTACCAACTCACCAGAAGGCAGAAAGGATGCTGCACATGCAGAACAAGCTGGTAACTATGCTTTACAATGCGTTTAAGGGTGATGTCACAGCACAGCGCAATAAAGGTACCACTGCCGGTAATCCTTCTCCCATGTCCACGCAGGCAAGGACAGGACGCTCCAGCGATCTCATGGTGATGTCGGACATGCGGACATTCTTTAGTCAAACGCCCTTGCCTTAGCCCTTCCGGATCCACCCTCCACCAACGCCTGGAAGGCAGGTAGCCGACTACCTGGCCTTAAGTGTGGATGTAGACACTGTGAGCAGCGATGAACCCTTGGACTACTGGGTGCGCAGGCTTGACCAGTGGCCAGAGCTGTCCCAATTTGCCAACCAACTTCTGTCTTGCGCTGTCTCAAGCGTCCTGTCAGAAAGGACCTTCAGTGCAGCTGGAGGCATTGTCACTGAGAAGACAAGTCGCCTAAATCACAAAAGTGTTCAGTACCTCACCTTTATCAAAATGAATGAGGCATGGATCCCGGAGGGCTACTGCCAGCCCGAAGACTAAGTCAGTCCCCACACACAGCATCTCTGCCTGCACATCGTGTGACTGGCTGCCTGCCCCAAGACTAAGTTGCTCCCCGCACAGCACCTCTGCCCGCAGGCCGCTTGACTGCCTTCTCTGCCACCACCAACAGGGTCCAGGACTCCAGGTGTATTCCTGAATTTTTAAGGCCGCTGTTAGCAGCGGCCACTATAATACTTTTTCTGGTGCGTGTACATGCCTGTCTAAATTTTCTACCTGCAGTGCAGCTGCAATAACAAAAGAAAAGGCATGTACATGTGCCCATTCCCCTTCGTGATCATTACCTTGCTGCGGTGAAGGGGCTTGCGTATCACAATGAAGCAATGACTGACCGCTATATGAGTGTCTCGGGGGAAGGGGGCACACCCAAGATAATAAGGTTGTTGCTTCATTGTGGACAGACCAAAATTGATCAGCTGGACAGTCACTGTTGTTCTATCATTGAGCTACCACAGCCCGGCCGGCGACCATATGGGCTTGAAAACCGCCACGCCTTGCACTCTCGCCATGGTGTTCACCAGTCCAGCACGGCCGTCACTACACAAACAGCTGTTTGCGGTGCGTTACACAGTGAGTTTAGTGTGTCAGTGTGAAGCAGTACTCTAATTACACTTCCTGATTGATGTATACACATGCAAGATGTTTTAAAGCACTTTAGGCCTGCAATTTAGCATTCAATGTGATCTCTGCCCTTAACCTGCTGAGCGGTCTGGACGAGCTCAGCTCGTCCAACACCGCCAGAGGCTGCCGCTCAGGCCCTGCTGGGCCGATTTACATCAAATAAAAAGCAGCACACGCAGCCGGCACTTTGCCAGCCGCGTGTGCTGCCTGATCGCCGCCGCTCTGCGGCGATTCGCCACGAGCAGCGGCGAAAGAGGGCCCCCCTAGCCGCCTGAGCCCTGCGCAGCCGGAACAAAAAGTTCCGGCCAGCGCTAAGGGCTGGATCGGAGGCGGCTGACGTCAGGACGTCGGCTGACGTCGATGACGTCACTCCGCTCGTCGCTATGGCGACGATATAAGCAAAACAAGGAAGGCCGCTCATTGCGGCCTTCCTTGTTTATTCTGGGCGCCGGAGGCGATCGGAAGATCGCCTCCGGAGCGCCCTCTAGTGGGCTTTCATGCAGCCAACTTTTCAGTTGGCTGCATGAAATAGTTTTTTTTTTATTTAAAAAAAACCCTCCCGCAGCCACCCTGGCGATTTAATCAGAACGCCAGGGTGGTTAAAATGCTGCTTTGCGTCCAATCCAGATT
This sequence comes from Hyperolius riggenbachi, assembly GCF_040937935.1. Lineage (NCBI taxonomy): Eukaryota > Metazoa > Chordata > Amphibia > Anura > Hyperoliidae > Hyperolius > Hyperolius riggenbachi. The sequence goes on along the minus strand of NC_090646.1, from coordinate 233,475,588 downwards.
TTTCCCCGGGACTTTGGGCGTGTATCCCACTCCACCATGCCCCCCTCCAGGTGTTAGATCCCTTGAAACATTTTTTCCATCACTTTTGTGGCCAGCATACATTTTTCAAGTTTTCAAAGTTCGCCTCCCCATTGAAGTCTATTGCGTTTCGTAAAAGTTCTCTCAAACCGAACTTTCGCGGAAGTTCACAAACCCGGTAACGAACCGAAAATCAGAGGTTTGGGCCATCTCTAGTCATCAACTGAAGGTGCTAACAGGGTTATAGCTAGAAATCATGGGGTACCATAGTAACACTTTGATTGCCTCCCCCCCCCCCAAAAAAAGGAAAAAAAGGAAAACAAACATATAAGGTACCTTTCTGCCTCAGGTGGCACCCCAGCCAAGGGAGCTAGAGATACCCCCTAGTGTTAGGTAGCTAGAGCTATAAGTAACTAGAGGTGGCCTCAGTATGGATAGCCAGAGGGGCTACTCCCACCAAGTATTGGTAGCCAGAAAAAAAAACCTAAAGTACAGCTAGCCAGATTACTCCCACCCTACCCCCTCAGTATAGGTAGCCAGATTAGCCACCCTAAAGTATAGCTAGCCAAATTATTCCCCCCCACACTCACACACACCCTCAGGACCAGCCTTTGACCTGAGCAACCAGAGAGATCGCTCAGGGCGCCAGCTTCCAGGGGGATGCTCCTTCTACCCTGGCGGCATATGTTGTTAATTATACCTGGCTGCTGCGGTCTCTGGCTGGGTCTGTCTCACATGGTTGCTCTGCCCCCGGTGCCGTTGGGGGTGAGGGTGGCGAAGACCACGAAACTGCTGCGGCGCTGCCTCTTGGAGTGTGAGCTAGTAACTCCACCCCGCGATATGTGATTGGATGGAACATGGCTCAGGCTCAGCCTCTGGAGCTGCGCACAGCACGTGTGTCACCCCTGTCCTCCTGTCCTGAGAGACAGTCCTGGCCATCTTCTCCTCTCCTGCTCCCAGCCAGAATCCAAGCTAAACTGCCACTGCAGCGTCTGCAGACTGTCACTGCACAATACGGTATGACAGTCAGACAGTAAGAAGAAGAGAAGACCACTAGACCAGCAAAAAGGTAAGGTTCCCCTTCCCAACCTCCCTACGCTAAAGGGGGAATATGCCTAGATACATTAAGGGGGGAGGGGGATCTGCTGCCTACATACTCTAAAAGGGGATCTGACTAGAGTTGGGCCGAACCTCCGATTTTCGGTTCGCGAACCGGGTTCGCGAACTTTCGCGAAAGGTTCGGTTCGCGTTAAAGTTCGCGAACCGCAATAGACTTCAATGGGGATGCGAACTTTGAAAAAAAAAAATAATTATGCTGGCCACAAAAGTGATGGAAAAGATGTTTCAAGGGGTCTAACACCTGGAGGGGGGGATGGCGGAGTGGGATACATGCCAAAAGTCCCCGGGAAAAATCTGGATTTGACGCAAAGCAGCGTTTTAAGGGCAGAAATCACATTGAATGCTAAATGACAGGCCTAAAGTGCTTTCAAACATCTTGCATGTGTATACATCAATCAGGTAGTGTAATTAAGGTACTGCTTCACACTGACACACCAAACTCGTCGTGTAACGCACCGCAAACAGCTGTTTGTGTAGTGACGGCCGTGCTTTACTGGTGCGCACCATGGCGAGAGTGCAGGTTTTGGTGGCTTTACAGCCCATATGGTCATGGTCACCTGGCTGATGTAGCTGAGTGACAGAACAGTGACTGTCCAGCTGATCAAATTTGGTCTGACCACAATGAGGCAACGACCTTATTATCGTGGGTGTGCCCCCCGAGACACTCATCTAGGCGCCGGTCATTGCTCCATTGTGATACGCAAGCCCCTTCACCACGGCAAGGTAATGATCACGAAGGGGAATGGGCGCATGTACATGCCTTTTCTTTTGTTGTTGCAGCTGCCCGCAGTGCAGCCAGAAAAATTAGGCAGTCATGTACACGCACCCGAAAAATTATTACAGCGGCCGCTGCTAGCAGCGGCCTAAAAAATTCAGCAATCCGCCTGGAGTCCCGGACCCTGTTGGTGGTGGCGGAGAAGGTAGTCAAGCGGCCTGCAGGCAGACATGCTGTGTGGAGGGACTGGGAGCGACTTAGTCTTCTTGGGGCAGGCCAGGCAGCCAGTCACACGACGTGCAGGCAGAGATGCTGTATGTGCGGGGACTGACTTAGTCTTGGGGCGGGCAGCAGCCCTCCGGGATCCATGCCTCATTCATTTTGATAAAGGTGAGGTACTTAACACTTTTGTGACTTAGGCGACTTCTCTTCTCTGTGACAATGCCTCCAGCTGCGCTGAAGGTCCTTTCTGAGAGGACGCTTGCGGCAGGGCAGGAGAGAAGTTGGATGGCAAATTGGGACAGCTCTGGCCACAGGTCAAGCCTGCGCACCCAGTAGTTCAAGGGTTCCTCATCGCTGTTCACAGCAGTGTCTACATCCACACTTAAGGCCAGGTAGTCGGCTACCTGCCGTTCCAGGCGTTGGTGGAGGGTGGATCCGGAAGGGCTACGGCGAGGCGTTGGACTAAAGAACGTCCGCATGTCCGACATCACCATGAGATCGCTGGAGCGTCCTGTCTTTGACTGCGTGGACACGGGAGGAGGATTAGTGGCAGTGGTACCTTGCTGGCGTTGTGCCGTCACATCACCCTTAAAGGCATTGTAAAGCATAGTTGACAGCTGGTATGCAGTGGCGGGTTCACTAAATAGAACAGGTATACAGTGGCGGTTCACTAAACAGAACAGGTATACAGTGGCGGTTCACTAAACAGAACAGGTATGCAGTGGCGGGTCCACTGAACAGAACAGGTATGCAGTGGCGGGTTCACTAAACAGAACAGGTATGCAGTGGCGGGTCCACTGAACAGAACAGGTATGCAGTGGCGGGTTCACTAAACAGAACAGGTATGCAGTGGCGGGTCCACTGAACAGAACAGGTATGCAGTGGCGGGTTCACTAAACAGAACAGGTATACAGTGGCGGTTCACTAAACAGAACAGGTATACAGTGGCGGTTCACTAAACAGAACAGGTATGCAGTGGCGGGTCCACTGAACAGAACAGGTATGCGCACTGATGCGGTGGGTTCACTGAACAGAACAGGTATGCAGTGGCGGGTTCACTAAACAGAACAGGTATACAGTGGCGGTTCACTAAACAGAACAGGTATGCAGTGGCGGGTCCACTGAACAGAACAGGTATGCGCACTGATGCGGTGGGTTCACTGAACAGAACAGGTATGCAGTGGCGGGTTCACTAAACAGAACAGGTATACAGTGGCGGTTCACTAAACAGAACAGGTATACAGTGGCGGTTCACTAAACAGAACAGGTATGCAGTGGCGGGTCCACTGAACAGAACAGGTATGCGCACTGATGCGGTGGGTTCACTGAACAGAACAGGTATGCAGTGGCGGGTTCACTAAACAGAACAGGTATACAGTGGCGGGTCCACTGAACAGAACAGGTATGCAGTGGTGGGTTCACAGCACAGGTATGCAGTGGTGGGTTCACAGCACAGGTATGCAGTGGTGGGTTCACAGCACAGGTATGCAGTGGTGGGTTCACAGCACAGGTATGCAGTGGTGGGTTCACAGCACAGGTATGCAGTGGTGGGTTCAATGAACAGGTATACAGTGGCGGGTCCACTGAACAGAACAGAACAGGTATGCAGTGGTGGGTTCACAGCACAGGTATGCAGTGGTGGGTTCACAGTACAGGTATGCAGTGGTGGGTTCACAGAACAGGTATGCAGCCAGACAGGAACAAGCTAAGCCTAACTAATCTTTCCCTGAGAGACAGTCTGCAGCAGCTCGCCCCACTCTGACTAATGCAGGCACACGAGTGACCGTAATGGCCGCCGCTGCCTGCCTTATATAAGGGGGGGTGGGGCTCCAGGGGCTAGTGTAGCCTAATTGGCTACACTGGGCCTGCTGACTGTGATGTAGAGGGTTAAAGTTGACCCTCCATGTGCATTATGGGGCGAACCGAACTTCCGCAAAGGTTCGCCTGCGGGACGCGAACGCGAACCACTGAAGTTCGCATGGAACCGTTCGCAGGCGAACCGTTCGGCCCAACTCTAGATCTGACTATATAAACTAAAGGGGAGAATCTGCCTATATACACTGAAGGGGGATCTGCCTATATATATATATATATTAGAGGGCAGATCTGCCTCTTTACACTAAAGGAGGGGGGATCTGCTTATATACTGTACACTAAAATGGGATCTGTCTATATATATACTAAAGGGGATCTGCTTCTATGCACTAAAAGGGGATCTGTCTATATACACTAAAAGGGGATCTGTCTATATATACTCAAGGAGGGATCTGCCTAAATACACTAAAAGGGGGATCTGCCTATATACACTAAAGGGGGGTCTGCCTATATACACTAAAGGGGGGAATCTGCCTATGTACACCAAAGTGTGGGGGGGATTGCCTGTATACACTAAAGGGGATCTTGCACATGGGCATGTGTGTGCATGAGCATGCAAAGAGGATGAATGGGGGTGGCACCAAAATCTGGTGGTTACGCTCAGGGCGCTGTGAAACCTAAGACCGGCCCTGCACACCCTCAGTATAGGTAACTAGATTAGTTCCCAAAAGTATGGGTAGGCACAGATGCTGCTTTTTTTGGATGTTTCACAGAGAAAGTGAGCAGAGCACAGGAGGGATGTGACATACCCCTCCGGACTCCACCCACAAGCTACCTTCTCTATGCATCTATGCATCCAAATGTCTATGATTACAGCTCCCTCACTTGTCACTTAGCCCACATGACGAGAGAGGATACTGTAGTCATGGATATGAAAATACTAGGCGGAAAGTAGATCATCGGTGGAGCCTGAAAGGTCTGCAATTCAGGGGGCCCGCTGCTGGTCTCCATGATGACCTTGGCTATGGGCTCCATATAGTGATCCCTATGTCACTGTGTGATAAAGACTCTTAGCTGTCAGTATGAATTTAGCTATTTTAGTTTCTTGCACATAGTATTTATCATTCACCCTGTGAGTATTACTCATCTTTGGTAAGATTGCTTGCAAATCAAAAGACAGTGACTATAAGCAAAAAAAAAAATAATTTTTACTGCAGTCATATTGTAATTTAACCATGAGAACAATAGAGATTTACTGTAGCTTAAAGGAATACTATCAATTAAAGCATTTTTTTAAATGCTGTATGTTAGGGCATTACTACAAGTACTAGGAGCAGTATCTTTCCTCACACAGCTCTGCCTCTCTGCTGTAAAATCCTCCATCAGTTTTAGATACAAAAGTGTTGGGCTCTTATGCTGGGAATACACGGTTAATTTTTGAGCCATTTAGATGGCTCGATAGATAATTTCCGACATGTCCGATCTCCCGTTCGATCGTTTCACCACTCAATTTCTCATAGAGGTGAATAGAAAAAGATAAGAAAAACGAGCGGAAGATAAGAGAATTTACTGCAGAATCGAGCGGCAAAAACGATCGAGCGCAGAATCGAGCAGCAGAAGCGTACCGTGTATTCTCAGCATAAGAGGGCTAGACCATTTCCCTGCACAGGGGTGGTTGCTATCAACTCCTCAGTGTATAGTTTAATAATCACCTTGCTGAAAGAATCTTATTCAGGTGGTGGTAAGGGGTTAAAGCTACCAGCAATGTGTGTTCCTTGTCTTCTGTTCTCTGACTGATAAAGATCCTGATAATGCATTTGTAAACAACATCTCCTCTCAGCAGCCTAGGAAGTAGATGGAATGTATCATCATCACAAGCCAGTCAGCCAGTCAGTCAGTCAGTCAGTCAGTCAGTCAGAAAGTATAAACACATCTTCCTGCTAGTTACATTTCAGCAATATTACAGCTTATCTAGTTACCTGTAACCATCTCAGAACAGCCTCCTCCTCAGACTCTCCTGCATGCAGTGACACCGTGAAAGGGGAACTGAAGAGAGAGGTATATGGAGGCTGCCATGTTTATTTCCTTTTAAGCAATACCAGTCGCCTGGCAGCCTTGCTGATCCTCTGCCTCTAATACTATTAGCCATAGCCCCTGAACAAGCATGCGGCAGATCAGGTGTTTCAGATTTTAAAGTCAGATCTGACAAGACTAGCTGCATGCTTGTTTCTGGTGTTATTCAGATACTACTGCAGAGAAATAGACCAGCAGGGCTGCCAGGCAACTGGTATTGATTACAAGGAAATAAATATGGCAGCCTCCGTATACCTCTTACTTCAGTTCCCCTTTAACCACTTCAGGACCACAGTCTTTCTACCCCTTAAAGAAACACTTAAGTCAAATGCAAAATCTCTGCAAACGTACATAATGGTACATTACTGTCATAAGACACTTACTGCAGTGTCTTTTTTCTCCTGCAGCCTTCCATTGCCTGGCAATCCTCCCCGTCAGTCTCCCCTGTCGGCGCCTGTCGCCGAATGACCCAGGATCAATAACAGTAGCTGGCTCCCTCCTGTGCTGGGTCCTAATTCAGACAGCCGCGCTACAAGTTCCTGTGCTGCGCGCGCATTAGCATATCGGCTTATATATTCATAAGATTTTTTTTATATGTTGGCAGCAAAGATGTTTATAATGTAACTTGCAGCTTTTTATTAAAATTAAAAGTACCTTTGTGCTGTGGCCGGCTGCTGTTTCGTCCTCTTTGTAATGGGCTGGTGTGCGAGGATTGCGAAACACAGCTGGCCACGCATTCAATTAACTGCGCATGTTCCAGGGGACTCGGGACTCCCCTCCTCGGGAACTGCGCTTTGGGAACTTTCGGCTCGTGCACTCGCAGCTTTGGACGTGCACGAGCCAGCAGTGAAACTACCGCGCGAGTACGCACAGCGCGAGTAGTGACAGCAACAGGGAAGAAGCGCTGGCTGACCCGGAAGTAGTTCCGGCAAGCAGCGCCATTTTGAATAAATTATAAATGATCACGGAGACGATAACGGCCGTTCTGAGGCTGGGACAGCGGCGGTTTTGATGGGTTAAGGAAGCGCTCTTACACTGCTGCACGGTAATCCCTTTATTTTCAAATACACTCAGACTTAAGATTTTCTTTAAGGACCAGGCACTTTTTTTCCATTCAGACCACTGCAACTTTCACGGTTTATTGCTCGCTCATACAACCTACCACCTAAATGAATTTTACCTCTTTTTCTTGTCACTAATAAAGCTTTCTTTTGGTGCTATTTGATTGCTCCTGCGATTTTTACTTTTTATTATATTCATCAAAAAAGACATGAATTTTGGCAAAAAAATGATTTTTTTAACTTTCTGTGCTGACATTTTTCAAATAAAGTAAAATTTCTGTATACATGCAGCGCGAAAAATGTGGACAAACATGTTTTGGATAAAAAAAAACCATTCAGTGTATATTTATTGGTTTGGGTAAAAGTTATAGCGTTTACAAACTATGGTGCAAAAAGTGAATTTTCCCATTTTCAAGCATCTATGACTTTTCTGACCCCCTGTCATGTTTCATGAGGGGCTAGAATTCCAGGATAGTATAAATACCCCCCAAATGACCCCATTTTGGAAAGAAGACATCCCAAAGTATTCACTGAGAGGCATAGTGAGTTCATAGAAGATATTATTTTTTGTCACAAGTAAGCAGAAAATGACATTTTGTGACAAAAAAAAAAAAAAGTTTCCATTTCTTCTAACTTGCGACAAAAAAAAAATGAAATCTGCCACGGACTCACCATGCCCCTCTCTGAATACCTTGAAGTGTCTACTTTTCAAAATTAGGTCATTTGTGGGGTGTGTTTACTGTCCTGACATTTTGGGGGTGCTAAATTGTAAGCACCCCTGTAAAGCCTAAAGGTGCTCATTGGACTTTGGACCCCTTAGCTGTCGAGATTTCCATATGGCGGAATATCGTTTTTCCGATAAACTGAACTGTGTATTATCAGATACACATAGACCTAATAATTTCCTTTCCTTAGGTTACAGAAGACAAAGACTTCTTAATGTAGGGTGACTATAGGTTAACATATACATTGATCATTGAGAAAGGCAGAGCATATTTTAATATGGCGATGTAATATTGCCATGCAAGGCTGACTTGTATGTGTCTCTAAAGGAAGGTCAGATGTTGAACAACAGGCAGTCAGCTGATGTGCTATTTGCAATGGGTAATCCCATTCACCTTACTGGGAACAATGATATCAGACCATTCTTTGTTTTAGGTCAAAAACACTTGACAAGATAGCAAACAAGAGGAGTCTGAGTGACAATAGTGTGTTTAAAAATGGACTAATATCTGTATACAATGGCTCAAACCTGGCTACATTGAATGTGAAACCAAAACCCATGCAAGGTTTCTATGCAATATTTGTGTTTCCAAAGTCCAGACACAAAAACAAGGCTTAGGAAATACCTTTATTTTTCTTATAGCTGGGCAAACCAGTAACAATATGAAAATGTTATTGAAAATGGATACGTGTTAATATAAAGATTCCCTGAATGAATATATCCAGAATGGTATAGAAATGTTATATGTTTACCAGTGTTGCATGTTAAACAATAATGTTAATGGTATAAAACTCTGCTAACAAGCACAATGTGTTATAATAGGAGGTCCATGGTGGTTTTCAATATGTCACTATGATTTTGGATCAAATCCAATCTATCTTAAATATGGTAGAAAAGGTCACTGTATAATAAATAATAACCAGTGATTCCAGCAAGGTCAGCTATCCATAGAGGAATTATAACATTGATTTATTCACTGTTGGGTTATAATAAAACATGATTTTTGTTTTTAGTTTGCCAAATATCCCAGTAAGTCTGTGATTAGTTAGCCAACAGCACCTACAAAGGGTGAAAGCCAGTATTACACTTGGGTTAAAGATTAGTCACAGAAAGCTCCCATTGGTCACTCCTACTGCCCAGTGATAGGCTAGAAGATTTAATCTCCTGGGCAGGACCATAGGTAGTGAGGGGAATAAGATGAGGAGAATCAGACCATCAGGAGATCTGAGCAGACCAGGACATAAGGGATCCCTGCCATCCGAACGCAACCACGCCTAAGAGGAACACGCCCAGAGGCCATCTTGGTGACTATACTTGAACCCAGTTCTGATTTTCTTGTTAGTTAGACGGCTTATTACAGCGCAGAATATCTGAACATATGATGTATTGATTGAATTTCATTGGTTGATATTTTAAAAAGGGGTGAGCTTTTCCAAAGTTGCAAGTTGGAAACAACTCACCTAAGTTCTACCATATGTTCATTGATAACTGGCTGTTTAACTCAGTCTTGGATAAAAAAAAACTAGACCTTTCAAGCTACCTCCTCTAGATATTTTGATACTTTGCCGCAGCATGTGCAAGCCACACCTAACCAAATTTAGGACGACTCAATAGATATTTTATTCCAAAATTATATGTATTTTACCCGCCTGCTCTGTGTAGTAACACAGGCCAGCGGAGGTTAAAGTGTAGACAGAGGGAAAATTCCTGTCATTTATAGTTGATTGCATAGCGATTGTGGGGCAACGCCCAGTCGTCAGATCCACTGAGTCATCCTAAATTTGTTATATTGAATGGTATAGCTGACATCAGCCAGTTTATTTTGGGATAGCGCATTTTTGATTTTGGACTGCGCAATTTTGATTTTTGATAGCCACCATTTTGTTTTTGATAGCCACCATTTTGTTTTTGATAGCCACCATTTTGTTTTTGATAGCAGCCATTTTGATTTTGATAACAGCCATTTTGTTGTCGTTCAATTCATCCATTTTGTCTCCAGAGACCCTGTGGTAAATTGAGTAACAGGGCCGACGGCCATATTTGATGAGTCATAACTCTGCACTGTATTTGAGTTGACTGCTAATTGGTTTAAGCCTTTTGTATTGGTGAATAAGTATAATAACATTTTGATGTTTTACTGAAATTATTATCCAGCTCATTGCTTATTATAAGAATGACCTTATGAGTTTTGTTTTATATCAAAAGTGCAATATTATATTGTTTTGATATTGTAATATTTATTCGATATTAAATTGATATTTTTATAAATTGGTCCACATTTATTTGCATGTTTAAACCAGTACTGTAAAACCTCGGAAAACAAGCTCACACAGTTAGGCGTATGTTTGTATTTTAGCTCCTCCTATTTTCCCAGGAGCGTTACATTTACATTTTTGATTTTATATTTATTTTTAAACAAGTTATACAAACATTGACAAAACGCCCGACATAAAATTGGAGGCCCCAGCGAGATCCGTTTACTTTCCATTACTGGTTTAAACAGTGTAAAAACGTTTTATTGAGCTGGTTTTATTGCATTGGCTATTGAATCATGAGTGCTACAGGTAGTGATTCAGAACTGCATTTGGAACAGACGTTCCGAAAAATTGTGGAATTTATATTTATACAACTGAAATATAATGAGGAAGTAGATGAATGGATAAGCAGAATGAGGAAAAGTATAAAACAGGAAGCTGATCATATATTTCAATCTAAGGGTCTGGTGGATCATTATCTTTCATGTATGACCACAATAACCTCGGATTCCGAACTGAAGAAGAGGTTGTTAGGCGCCCTACCCTCTGTTCTATATGGGTTATTAGAGGTAGATATCCTTGCACAGTCTAGAAAAAAAGAGATTGTACAGTTGAGATCCCAATTGCAAGGAACAGAGGGAGACGTCCAATCATTGAACTCCCAGTTACGGGATGTGGAATCAGATCTTCAAATTATAAGGGCTGATAGAGACCAGTTAATGATTGATATTTCAGACAGGGAGGTAGCGATCAAAAGTCTGGAAAGAGACGCCGAACGGAATCGTGAAGCGCATCGCAGACTTAAACAGGATTTTGAAGAACTACAACAGCAGTACTTCAAAATCCAACAGGCAGGTAGACTCGATAGATCATCCAGCCCTTGCCCGCCAATACTCACTCCATATGACCTAAAATGGCAAGGCATGTTGGATCGTATGGAGACGGTATGTAAGACTATGAATACCATAATCGATGACAGTACAAGGGTCCCTAAAGATCAACATTTGGATTCCTCTCCAGAGAGAGATATGCAAATGAGGGCCCCTAGGTATGATGATTCCCATAAAGGTCACGACTCCCTTGCTGATATTGATTCAGATGAATTGGAGGCTGATGAGAGAAAGCGAGAATCCAGCCCTATCCCAAGAAGGGGGAAAGGTACGTATAGGGGGGAGTCAAATAGGGGAAATAATCAGTACCCCCAAGAAAAACAGAGCTCGGCCAGCATCATAAAATTCTTAAACACCGCTGTGCCAAAGTTCACTAAAAAGGGTTCAGCGCAAATAGCATCCCACATGGAGTTGTATGAATCCACTATGGACTCTTTAAATCTGTCTGAAGCAGACAAAATCAGATTTCTCCCATGGGTTTTTGATGACAGATACCGCCACCATTTCACCTCATTTAAGGAGCGAGGTATCATTAGATGGCAAGCAGTTTCACACGAAGTGAAGCTGGAGTTTGGGCCGTATCGCACTATCTCAGAAGCAAAACGAGATGTGTATCGACTTACTTGTCGACCCGATCAGAGCCCCCGAGAATTCCTTTCCGTGCTAAAAAACTCTTACAGTTTAGCATATCGGAATCCTAACTGGGAGTCTCTTGATTTTAAACAGGCATATTACGATGCATTGCCTACCCAAATAAAGTTAAGCATGGCCAATGAGTTAGACTTCGGAAACTCCCTAGAGAAAATGGTTACCTCAGCGACACTGCTGTTCAACATCAGTGGGAGTTCCAACGTAAGTGGAAGGAACAACAGAAAGTACCCAGAGCACAGAGTAGAAGAAACCAAAGTGAAAGCGGACCTAAACCTTGAATCCCAACAGAAGAAAATACCTCCTGCAAAAGTACCTATCCAGCAGGGCCAAAGACAGCAACAAAACCCTAATCAAAACAGACCACAAAATCCTAAAGGGTCAGATAGGGATAGCTCAGGTTCTGAGAACCAGGTCTACCGTCCTCGGTTCAATCGCAGGTATCAAGGATACCAGGGTTACCAAGGAAACCAGGGTAGTCAAAGGTATAGAGGTTACCAGGGATATAGAGAACCCCAGGGGTACAGACGTCCCCAAAGATATAGACAGTGGGATAACCGACCCAGGCAGCAGTGGGAAAGGAGACAGCACCCACCTAATTCACCTAGGGGTAGATCACCACCTAACTCACCTAGGAGTGGATCACCCGCAGGGAACAGATATGATCCCAGGAACCAGAACCCTCGCCGACCTAATAGGTTTGATCAGCTTGTTGATCAAGTGAACAAATTGAGTGACATGATGGGTAAGTTGGCTCAGGGATCTGCAGGAAGACAGCATGAGGATTTTTTAGCTGGGGAGGCAGGGCCCAGCTCTGCCAATTAAAGGAAACCGAGATAAATCACTGCACGGAGATGGATATGGCAGTACTCAATACGGTTAATGAAAATGATGTGCAATGTACCGACCTACCCCAGGTCGAGGAAGGGAAGTCTAATGTGCTTGATATTTCACCACAAATGTGTGATACTGTGTCATGTGAGCCAGAGCGTGAAGTACCCTCTGTTCAGATTGTCCCAGTGATAGAATCCATGGGAACCCAAATGCCTTGCAGGCAGAATCAGGAGGAACAAGTTCCTAATACCCTGACGCTGCAGAGAGATCATTCTCTGAAGCAACAAATGGAAAAACATTCCAATTTTCTTTGCAATCTTGAACAGGTAGATGGCCGGTATTTTATCGATACCCATCTACAAGATGGATGTATCGGACCGATCCCAGGTTTACTGGATACCGGTTCCCAGGTTACTATTCTGTCTTTTAACTATTACCAGCAGATCTTGGATTCATCACAAAGGAAGCCAAGATTAAAAGCCTTTGACGGTGCGCTGATAAGCGTTGGTGGTAATAGTTTACAAGTAAAAGGCACATCCTGGCTGACATATAAGATCGGTAAAAAGGTCATTAAACATCCAACTTTGATTGTTGATCTTCCATATGATAGATTGATCATTGGAATTGATCTGCTCAAGCGACTAAATTCCATAATTGACTTCATTAATGAAGCAATATGGGCTCAAGTCAATACTCCAATTGATTTTGAGCGCTCCAGCAATGCACAGTCGCAACGCAGCTGCCATATGATTGAGGAAAGGCCTAACTCTGTTGAAATCCATTTCCGGAACAGTCAGATACCAGAAGTCACGATCCTGAAAAACGGTAAACCCGAGGAAAATGCTAACACTGCTTTTCACATCATAAATATCCGAAAGGATAAGATTGAAAAGATAGTCCTTGAAGAGGATGTGTTAACTATTTCCTTTAAAGGGGGAAACCAGGAAGTGGCAGGCATAACCAAGCATACACAGGCATTGGTTGAAATCGAGAAAATCAATGATACTGTGCTGGTTCCCATGCAGGTAGATGATATTGCTCGGGTAAAATATGCCAAGTTGGACCTCAAATCTGAGGCCAGCTACATAGGCCTAGGACTGCTGAAGCAGGTTACAGACCCTCAGGTCATCAAATTTATCTCTACACAGGAATGGATCCACGATCTGGATAACGATAACCAGAGTCATAATGTGATTGCAAAATGCATCTTATCTGTGTCTCTAGGAAACAAATCTGCAAAACATGTCTTCAGTGTGTTAAAGGAACCACAGTACCAAATGTACTTAGGAAACGACATTATTCATCGATTTGCCATACAGGTTGATCTGATCAATAATGTTCTGTGGTCCAAATTATCCGGAAACCCAGAGGAATTCCAGGATAGAGAACAAGCCTTGAGATGGGGACAGCGAATACCATATGCAGTGGATATCACTGTCGCTGAAAAAGTAAAAATCCCTGAAGGTTGCAAATCATTTCTTTTACCCATTCGAGTAAAGAAGGGGCAAAAGATGAGAAATGCAGATGCATTGATTTGTTTATCCAATCGGATGCAACAATTGGGGTTGAAGGTAAAACCAATTCCCCTAATAAATATTCATCAGGAACCAATATATATGGTCATGCAAAACATGAGCCCTCATAGTATCACGTTACAGGAGGATACAATGATTGGCTTAGCCATTGACTCAGAATATTACACTTTTGGATTCCAAAATGAAGTCATTGGAATAATACCTGATGAATATTTGACAGAAGAACAAATAGTGGACCAACAATATTTCTCAACACCTGAAGGATTGTTCAGCATATACTCTGTTTATCCTTTCAGTCCTGAGGAAGGTACATGTCATGTCGAGGAAACATCATTGATTTTCAACCATGAGATCAATGAAAGTGAGTATCAATCACTCCAGCAGGGTAAGGATCAAGCATGTTACACCCCAAATGACTTAACTAATAGGCTTGAAGAAGCTTATGAGGTAGGTCAACCTGAGATTTTCCCAGAATTTCAGGAACGGGTGGAAGAACAGCTCTCTATATCTGATGGATGTTCTAATGAATCAGAACGACAGCAGCTAAGGCAACTATTCTGGGATTTCCAGGACATGTTTGCCAAGGACTCTTATGACTGTGGGGAAACTAACCTGCATGTTACGAGAATCCTGACTGATCCTGATGCACCCCCTGTGTTTATCAAACAATATCGACTTCCGATAGCAGCCTACGAGTCACTATCGGAAATAGTTAAGAACCTGGAAAAGAAAGGTATTATCCGCCCAGTACACAGTTCCTTCAATCATCCAGTACTCGGAGTTCTCAAACCGAATGGTCAGTTCCGTCTATGCTCAGACTTGAGACAGTTAAACAAACGTGTCTACATGTCGGGTTGGCCTGTACCATACATTGACCAATGCTTGGCGCAAATCCAAGGGTCTAAAATATTCACAGCCCTTGACTGCGCACAAGGATATTGGACAATTAAAGTGGATGAAAGGGATCAATACAAACTAGCCTTCACATTCGGTAATAGACAATTTGCGTGGACCCGTACGCCTTTCGGATACATCAACGCAGGCCACGAATTTGCTGTGTTCATGCACAAAGCAATGCCTGATGCAGCTGAACGAGGTACCCTAACTTATGTCGATGATATCCTTATCAAAAGTACAATCTTTGAGGAACATATTTCAGAGTTGAGATATGTATTAAATCAGCTAAAAGAAGCAGGTGTTAAGCTTTCCCTACAGAAAGCTCAATGGTGCCGATCCAAGGTAAATTTCCTAGGACATGAAATTACTGCAGAAGGAATTAATCCACAGAAAAAGAAAGTGGAAGCAATCAAAAATACGAAGTCCCCCACAAATCTCAAGGAACTGAGATCATTCCTGGGGATGATGAATTATTCTCGCAAGTTCATAGATAACTATGCTGAGATTACAAAGCCGCTATTGCAGCTGCTAAAGAAAGGAGTACAATGGGAATGGAATGAGTGCCATGAACAAGCTGTATCTGAGCTTAAAACAAAACTCATACAGGCCCCATGCCTTGCTTATCCAGAAGGTGGTAAACCCTTCTATGTTGAAACAGGTTTTACCGACAAGAGTGTAAGTGCAGTTCTTTTCCAAAAGCAAGAAAGACTGAATAAAATAATTGCTTATGCCAGTAAATCACTATCACCAGTTGAAATCAAATTTAATAATTGTGAGAAGGCATTATTAGCAACTGTGTGGGCTTTGCAATATTTCAGAAGTTTTATTCAAGGGGAAAAGATCATTGTAGAAACTGCACACCAATCACTACAATATTTGCAAAGTAACCAAATAAAAGAAGGTAACCTGTCAAACAGTAGGATAACGGCATGGACAATGTCCCTAATGGGATGGCCACTGGAAATCAAATATAAACAGGATACTAAAAATCCAGTTGCTCAAGGATTAGCTGAACTCCATGACTGTACTCATATGGAACATAAAGATGAGCCACCAGAAAACGATTTTCTGGAAGAGCAATCTTTATCTCCATATAAATCCTATGAAGAAGAGTACTGCAAATCACTACCATGTGCATATGTTGATGGCTGTTCTTTTCACACAGAAGGAGATGAAAAGATGCTGGTTGCAGGTATCGGTATCGTATGGAATAACATATTTCCAGAGATAGCCGCGGGATACAAAATTGGTCCCAAAAGTAGCCAGGTCGCAGAACTTGCTGCCGTGTATAAAGCTATACAAATAGCTATCGAACATGACCTTAAGGAATTTGTTTTGATAACAGATTCTGAGTATGTTCGGAACAGTTTTGTGGAATATTTTCCCAGTTGGAAAAGGACTAGCATGACAAGGAGTAACAAAAAGCCAGTCAAACATGGTAAATTGTTTTGTAAAATTGATGAACTGGTTAATACCCACGACCTTACCATTTATTGGAAAAAGGTAAGGGGTCATTCGAAACACCCTGGCGCTGATAAAGATGGGAACGATCTAGCAGATTCCCTCGCTAAGAAAGCAGCCATTGATGGTGAAATCTTCGATATCAATGACCTCATGGGAACTATCGAAGTAAATGTCACCACTAGGGGGCAGGCCCAAAAGGAGTCTCAACCCAGTGTAGCAATGTGGAGTCAAGATTCTCCTAATGAGGATCTCATTGCGAGCCAAAAGGGGGATCCCGTTATTGGTTTGTTTTATAAACACATTGGAAGTCCACATGATTATCCCATCACCGTGGAAGACTGCAGTGACAACGAAGAATTACGTATTCTGATGAAAGGTGTGTCACAATTTTCATTACAGGATGGATTGCTGATACGAACCTCGAAAAATGGTATTACGCAGTGGGTAGTACCCGCAGCATATCGGGGTTTGATGTTGCAACATGCTCATGATGCCCCGACAGCTGGTCATCGAGGAGAGAAAATAACGTATGAGTTATTAAGAGACTACGCTTACTGGCCACACATGTTACAGGATGTCAGGACATATTGTCAAGGGTGCTTGATATGCCCTCAATTCCAGCCACAAGGTCCCACTCACAGGGCACCGCTGATGAAAAGAGGCATAGCTATGCCATGGTCAGACATCCAGATCGATTTTATTGGTCCAGTAACAACGTCCTCAAAAGGAAACCGGTATATGTTAACCGTAACATGCCTGTTCACTAAATGGGTAGAATGTCTACCAAGTAAAACATGCAGTTCCAGTGTGTGCGCATCACTGCTCATTAACCACATATTTTCCCGATTTGGTCTTCCCCAGCGCATCGAATCCGATCGCGGAAGTCACTTCACCAGTGAAGTAATGACCAAAATGTGGGAAATCCTAGGGGTAAAACGGAAGCTACACATAGCTTACCGACCAGCCTCTAGTGGTGGAGTGGAGCGTTACAATCAATCCATTGTAAATATCCTGAAAAAATTTGTTAGCGAATCAGGTAAAGACTGGGATGTCAAGCTGCCCCTAGTTCTTATGGCTATTAGAGCTACTCCAAGCGCAGCAACCAAACTTTCTCCATTTGAGATGCTCACAGGTGGAAAGATGGTGTTACCCCAGCATTTGCTTTACAAAACCTCAGATCACAACTTGATGAATGCAACTACTGCACATCAATATGTGGAGAACTTACGAAAGCACCTCCAGCATGCCTTTGCATTTGCTCAAAGAAACATCGAAAAAGCCGCAGTCAGTACGAAAACGTACTATGACCTCAAAACTACACAAAAGGAGTATCAGGTTGACGACAAAGTTTATCTATATAACTTTGCCAGGGATCAGGTAAAGGAAAAGAAGTTCCTCCCTTCATGGAAAGGTCCATATCCAATCACCGATAAATTGTCTCCTGTAGTTTACAAGGTTAAGATCCCTAAGGGGGATAATTTTGTTGAAAAATGGGTGCATATTAATCAGTTGCGTATATGTCACCCTAGATCACAGCTACGGAGAATTGAGCAATCTGGAAATGTGTGCTAACAAATTATTTTTCTCCTGACAGGTATACCTAATGATGCATTTAATCTTCACTAGACACAAAGATTCCAATCCGGCGCAAAGATGTCCCACCTGACGATTGCCATCCTTTACGCAGTCCTAATCTTGGGGAAGAGTGCCGAGCCAAGTGTGGTGCCAGATCCAGCATCCGTGATGTTACCGGATACAGCGGAGTTCATCATGACCAGATAGATGTTCCTATCCTAGAGGGTCCAGATGAGCCTAAACCCGCGATGTGTCGTTGAATGACGAGCTGATGTATCCGAGGTCCATTTGATGGAGATGCAAGCCTGATACCTGTTGCACACCAGATACTCACAGGAGTGAGTTGTTCAAATCTTGAAGCAGATCCGGAAAATCCTTTTGTTTGAACCAAAGGCCAAAGCAGTTCATCGCTGTTACAGTTGCTGTTTGCTACCTTTGCAGCAAGAGGAAACCTGTTTGTTTACAGCCGGAGTATCATTTGCCAAGTTTATTTTTCTTGAAGCGTGAAACATGAACTTCAATGTGATGAAGACGATGTTTTAAAGTCCATTTTTCCCTTTCATATTTGGATTACCAATACAAAACATAAAGATTTGTTCACAACGTGTTCCCACGGGAATGAAGCAGACGAAAAACGATTATTAATCCTTGTTGTTCTTTTGAAATGATCACACACTGGAACATTCCAAAAGAAAAGGGGGATGTGTCGAGATTTCCATATGGCGGAATATCGTTTTTCCGATAAACTGAACTGTGTATTATCAGATACACATAGACCTAATAATTTCCTTTCCTTAGGTTACAGAAGACAAAGACTTCTTAATGTAGGGTGACTATAGGTTAACATATACATTGATCATTGAGAAAGGCAGAGCATATTTTAATATGGCGATGTAATATTGCCATGCAAGGCTGACTTGTATGTGTCTCTAAAGGAAGGTCAGATGTTGAACAACAGGCAGTCAGCTGATGTGCTATTTGCAATGGGTAATCCCATTCACCTTACTGGGAACAATGATATCAGACCATTCTTTGTTTTAGGTCAAAAACACTTGACAAGATAGCAAACAAGAGGAGTCTGAGTGACAATAGTGTGTTTAAAAATGGACTAATATCTGTATACAATGGCTCAAACCTGGCTACATTGAATGTGAAACCAAAACCCATGCAAGGTTTCTATGCAATATTTGTGTTTCCAAAGTCCAGACACAAAAACAAGGCTTAGGAAATACCTTTATTTTTCTTATAGCTGGGCAAACCAGTAACAATATGAAAATGTTATTGAAAATGGATACGTGTTAATATAAAGATTCCCTGAATGAATATATCCAGAATGGTATAGAAATGTTATATGTTTACCAGTGTTGCATGTTAAACAATAATGTTAATGGTATAAAACTCTGCTAACAAGCACAATGTGTTATAATAGGAGGTCCATGGTGGTTTTCAATATGTCACTATGATTTTGGATCAAATCCAATCTATCTTAAATATGGTAGAAAAGGTCACTGTATAATAAATAATAACCAGTGATTCCAGCAAGGTCAGCTATCCATAGAGGAATTATAACATTGATTTATTCACTGTTGGGTTATAATAAAACATGATTTTTGTTTTTAGTTTGCCAAATATCCCAGTAAGTCTGTGATTAGTTAGCCAACAGCACCTACAAAGGGTGAAAGCCAGTATTACACTTGGGTTAAAGATTAGTCACAGAAAGCTCCCATTGGTCACTCCCACTGCCCAGTGATAGGCTAGAAGATTTAATCTCCTGGGCAGGACCATAGGTAGTGAGGGGAATAAGATGAGGAGAATCAGACCATCAGGAGATCTGAGCAGACCAGGACATAAGGGATCCCTGCCATCCGAACGCAACCACGCCTAAGAGGAACACGCCCAGAGGCCATCTTGGTGACTATACTTGAACCCAGTTCTGATTTTCTTGTTAGTTAGACGGCTTATTACAGCACAGAATATCTGAACATATGATGTATTGATTGAATTTCATTGGTTGATATTTTAAAAAGGGGTGAGCTTTTCCAAAGTTGCAAGTTGGAAACAACTCACCTAAGTTCTACCATATGTTCATTGATAACTGGCTGTTTAACTCAGTCTTGGATAAAAAAAAACTAGACCTTTCAAGCTACCTCCTCTAGATATTTTGATACTTTGCCGCAGCATGTGCAAGCCACACCTAACCAAATTTAGGACGACTCAATAGATATTTTATTCCAAAATTATATGTATTTTACCCGCCTGCTCTGTGTAGTAACACAGGCCAGCGGAGGTTAAAGTGTAGACAGAGGGAAAATTCCTGTCATTTATAGTTGATTGCATAGCGATTGTGGGGCAACGCCCAGTCGTCAGATCCACTGAGTCATCCTAAATTTGTTATATTGAATGGTATAGCTGACATCAGCCAGTTTATTTTGGGATAGCGCATTTTTGATTTTGGACTGCGCAATTTTGATTTTTGATAGCCACCATTTTGTTTTTGATAGCCACCATTTTGTTTTTGATAGCCACCATTTTGTTTTTGATAGCAGCCATTTTGATTTTGATAACAGCCATTTTGTTGTCGTTCAATTCATCCATTTTGTCTCCAGAGACCCTGTGGTAAATTGAGTAACAGGGCCGACGGCCATATTTGATGAGTCATAACTCTGCACTGTATTTGAGTTGACTGCTAATTGGTTTAAGCCTTTTGTATTGGTGAATAAGTATAATAACATTTTGATGTTTTACTGAAATTATTATCCAGCTCATTGCTTATTATAAGAATGACCTTATGAGTTTTGTTTTATATCAAAAGTGCAATATTATATTGTTTTGATATTGTAATATTTATTCGATATTAAATTGATATTTTTATAAATTGGTCCACATTTATTTGCATGTTTAAACCAGTACTGTAAAACCTCGGAAAACAAGCTCACACAGTTAGGCGTATGTTTGTATTTTAGCTCCTCCTATTTTCCCAGGAGCGTTACATTTACATTTTTGATTTTATATTTATTTTTAAACAAGTTATACAAACATTGACAAAACGCCCGACATAGCGCAGTTAGGCTGCAAAAAAGTGCCACACATGTGCTATTGCCGTACTCAGTAGAAGTAGTATAATGTGTTTTGGGGTGTATTTTTACACATACCCATGCTGGGTGGGAGAAATATCTCTGTAAATGACAATTTTTTTCATTTTTTTACACACAATTGTCCATTTACAGAGTTATTTCTCCCACCCAGCATGGGTATGTGTAAAAATACACCACAAAACACATTATACTACTTCTCCGAGTACGGCGATACCACATGTGTGGCACTTTTTTGCACCCTAACTGCGCTAAAGGGCCCAAAGTCCAATGAGTACCTTTAGGATTTCACAGGTCATTTTGCGACATATGGTTTCAAGATTACTCCTCACGGTTTAGGGCCCCTAAAATGCCAGGGCAGTATAGGAACCCCACAAATGACCCCATTTTAGAAAGAAGACACCCCAAGGTATTCCGTTAGGAGTATGGTGAGTTCATAGAAGATTTTATTTTTTTGTCACAAGTTAGCGGAACATGACACTTTGTGGAAAAAAACAATTAAAATCAATTTCCGCTAACTTGTGAAAAAAAAAATAAAATCTTCTATGAACTCCCCATACTCCTAACTGAATACCTTGGGGTGTCTTCTTTCTAAAATGGGGTCATTTGTGGGGTTCCTATACTGCCCTGGCATTTTAGGGGCCCTAAACCATGAGGAGTAGTCTGGAAATCAAATTCCGCAAAATGACCTGTGAAATCCTAAAGGTACTCATTGGACTTTGGGCCCTTTAGCGCAGTTAGGGTGCAAAAAAGTGCCACACATGTGGTATTGCCGTACTCGGGAGAAGTAGTATAATGTGTTTTGGGGTGTATTTTTACACATACCCATGCTGGGTGGGAGAAATATCTCTGTAAATGACAATCTTTTGATTTTTTTACACACGATTGTCCATTTACAGAGTTATTTCTCCCACCCAGCATGGGTATGTGTAAAAATACACCCCAAAACACATTGTACTACTTCTCCCGAGTACGGCGATACCACATGTGTGGCACTTTTTTGCACCCTAACTGCGCTAAAGGGCCCAAAGTCCAATGAGTACCTTTAGGATTTCACAGGTCATTTTGCGGAATTTGATTTCCAGACTACTCCTCATGGTTTAGGGCCCCTAAAATGCCAGGGCAGTATAGGAACCCCACAAATGAGCCCATTTTAGAAAGAAGACACCCCAATGTATTCCGTTAGGAGTATGGTGAGTTCATAGAAGATTTTATTTTTTGTCACAAGTTAGCGGAACATGACACTTTGTGGAAAAAAACAATTAAAATCAATTTCCGCTAACTTGTGACAAATAAATAAAATCTTCTATGAACTCACCATACTCCTAACAGAATACCTTGGGGTGTCTTCTTTCTAAAATGGGGTCATTTGTGGGGTTCCTATACTGCCCTGGCATTTTAGGGGCCCTAAACCGTGAGGAGTAGTCAGGAAATCAAATTCCGCAAAATGACCTGTGAAATCCTAAAGGTACTCATTGGACTTTGGGCCCTTTAGCGCAGTTAGGGTGCAAAAAAGTGCCACACATGTGGTATCGCCGTACTCGGGAGAAGTAGTACAATGTGTTTTGGGGTGTATTTTTACACATACCCATGCTGGGTGGGAGAAATAACTCTGTAAATGGATAATTGTGTGTAAAAAAATCAAAAGATTGTCATTTACAGAGGTATTTCTCCCACCCAGCATGGGTATGTGTAAAAATACACCCCAAAACACATTATACTACTTCTCCCGAGTACGGCGATACCACATGTGTGGCACTTTTTTGCACCCTAACTGCGCTAAGGGGCCCAGAGTCCAATGAGTACCTTTAGGCTTTACAGGGGTGCTCAAAATTTAGCACCCCGCCCACTTGCCAGGACAGTTAACAAACCCCACAAATGACCCCATTTTGGAAAGAATATACGCTAAGGTATTCCATGAGGGCCATGGTGAGTTCATAGAAAATTTTATTTTTTGTCACAAGTTAGCGAAAAATGAGATTTTGTGAAAAAAAACAAAAACACAAAACCACAATTTCTGCTAACTTGTGACAAAAAATAAAACATTCTATGAACTCACCATGCACCTCACGGAATACTTTGGGGTGTCCTCTTTCCAAAATGGCATCATTCGTGGGGTCTGTCCTGGCATTTTAGGGTCTCTGCAATCATTACATGTATGGCCAGTATTAGGAGTTTCTGCTATACTCCTTATATTGGGCATAAGGGTAATGCACTGTGGGCTGAAAGGAAAAATGAACATCAAACAATCAATCAATGTGGATGAAAAAATATGTGCCAAAAAATTTTGAAAAAAAAAAAAAAGAGGAGGAAGGCGTCTGCCAGGACATAGGAGCTGCCGCCCCAAAAATCCAAACCCACCAGCTCGTATGCCCTGGCAAACCTGATTTATCCATTCACACTGATCGATGTGGATGAACAAATCATTGCCAGAGTTCTTTTTTGATACAAAGTGTTTGCCAAAGCATATGAATCCCCAACACCACTCCTCGGTCCATATGCCTCGGCAAACGTATCTTTTTGACTGCGGAGGAGAAATCTCGTCCTGCAGCGCTACATGCACCGACTTGTGTGTAAGCTGACAGACGCGCAATGTTCTGTCAGGATGCACCATCAGTGCTGCAGCTGATTGGTCGGTCTGGATAGAAAAAAAGAGAGAAGAAAAAAAGACAAAACAATACAAAAAGGAGGGGAAGGCGTCTGCCAGGACATAGGAGCTGCCGCCCCAAAAATCCAAACCCACCAGCTCGTATGCCCTGGCAAACCTGATTTATCCATTCACACCGATCGATGTGGATGAACAAATCATTGCCAGAGTTCTTTTTTGATACAAAGTGTTTGC
This sequence comes from Hyperolius riggenbachi, assembly GCF_040937935.1. NCBI lineage: Eukaryota > Metazoa > Chordata > Amphibia > Anura > Hyperoliidae > Hyperolius > Hyperolius riggenbachi. The sequence continues at coordinate 233,451,809 of NC_090646.1, read as the reverse complement.
CAAAGCATATGAATCCCCAACACCACTCCTCGGCCCATATGCCTCGGCAAACTTATCTTTTTGACTGCGGAGGAGAAATCTCGTCCTGCAGCGCTGCATGCACCGACTTGTGTGTAAGCTGACAGACGCGCAACGTTCTGTCAGGATGCACCATCAGTACTGCAGCTGGTTAGTCGTTCGCTCGGTCCACCTGGAAGGTTATTGGATGGAAAAAGAGAAAAAAAAAAAAAAAAAACAAGCAAGCAGCAAAGCAATTACTTCATTAACATTAATAACCTTTGAACTTTTTTAATAAAAAACTTAACATTGCAAACCAAACATTAACTTCTTTGCTTACCTGTTTTTTGTTTTTTTTTAACTTACCTCCCGAGGACAAACCTCTCCTCCCCCATGGAACAATGTGCGAAGTGCAAATCGCACAGAGTTGTGGCGAAATACATTACGCAATTTGTCCCAAGTGAAAGGAGAGGTTTCTGGCAGCCCTGTGTATTAGGGTCTCTGGAAACCCGATGTTTGGTTTCACACTGCATATTGACATATCCGGTGGGTCGAGCCCGCCGCACCGTATCGTCCAAAACAGACCTTCAGGCAATACCACAAGAGTAGCATTCGGCCTAGTAATGAACTGCGTCGCCATAGACTAACATGACTTCCGGGCCGATCGATATTGCCACAGAAGCCACACAGTAACGTAGGCATGCACTAGCGTTAAGTCAAGCACTTCCGGCGTAGGGGGGGACCGCAAAGTGTGACTTTTGCTAGGCATTTTGCCCTAACGCATCGCAGCAGTGTGAAATAGCACTGAGAGACCCTTGTGTGCCTACCGCTGTGTGTGGAGTTCCCTACTCTCTAATAGTGTACCTGCTCGTGGTACCTCTCAAAACACTCCCCTAGGCATAGGCCAGGCTGGTCAGGACAGGTGGGACAATAAACAGTGGTGTCACGCCTTATTCCAGCCCTGCTGCAGACACGACAGCGTTTTCTTCGGATTCGTTGACCTGGGGTAGTCGGAATTGGATAGGCGTAATGCCTTCCATGCAGCCGGCTAGTTGCATCTTGGGGTTGGGCCACGGCACCTCCTGGATACAGGAGTTCCATCACGATCTGTTTATTAAATTGAATAAACGATCCAGTTCTCCCAGCCTTACTGTAGAGAACAAAGCTGTTGTAAATTGCCAATTGAATGAGGTAAAAAGACACTTTTTTATACCAGCGTCTTGTTTTTCGGGAAACTAAATAGGGCGCTAACCTCTGGTCATTGAAGTCCACCCCTCCCATGTTAGTATTATACTCGTGGACGACAAGGGGTTTTTCAATGACCTCAGTTCGCCGTTGAATTTCAACTGTCGTGTCTGCGTGAATGGTGGACAGGAAGTAAACCTCCCTCTTGTCCTTCCATTTCACCGCGAGCAGGTCGTCAGCACACAAGGCGGCCCTCTGCCAAGTCTGGTGGTAATGAGCCGTTGGGGGAAGCCCCGGCGACTAGGCCGCACGGTGCCACAGCATCGGATTTTTTCTATTTTTAAGTGCTGAAAGAGGGCCACACTTGTGTAATAATTGTCCACAAAAAGATGGTACCCCTTCTGGAACAAGGGTGACACCAAGTCCCACACAACCTTTCCACTGCTCCCCAGGTAGTCAGGGCATCCGACCGGCTCCAATTTTGAGTCTTTTCCCTCATAGACCCTAAAATAAGATGTATAGGCTGTGGCCCTTTCACAGAGCTTATACAGTTTCACCCCATACCGGGCGCGCTTGTTTGGGATGTACTGTTTGATGCGAAGGCGCCCGGTAAAGCGTATGAGGGACTCGTCTACGCAGATGTCCTGGTCAGGGGTATAAGCATCTGCAAATCTGGATGACAGGTGGTCTATGAGGGGTCGAATTTTGTGGAGCCGGTCAAAAGCAGGGTGGTCACTTCGATGACAGGTTTCGTTGTCATTGAAGTGCAGGAAGCACAGGATGTTCTCAAATCGTGTCCTGGACATGGCAGCAGAGTACAGGGGAACATGATGTGCTGGGTCCGTAGACCAATAAGACCGCAACACATTCTGCTTTACTAGTCCCGTGTGAAGGAGAAGGCCCCAAAAAATTTTAATTTCGGAAACTTGGACTGGTTTCCACCGAAAAGGCTGGGCAAGGAACTTTTCCGGATTGGCGGTTATATATTGTGTGGCCTTACGGTTGGTCTCTGCCACAATTAAGTCCAAGAGATCCTGGATGAAGAACAGATAGAAAAAGTCTAGGGCCGATCCTAGATTATCTGTCTCCACCTGGACTCCAGACTGGGCGGTGAAAGGGGGAAGTACGGGTGCGGCAGAATCAGGGGATTGCCAATTTGGGTTTGCCAGCACCTCTGGTAAATTAGGGGTAGTACGGGCCCGTTTTCTTGGTGGCTGCGACTGGGATCTTACTGCACGTGCCACCGAACCAGTTTCAACTTCCATGCTGGTGCTCGCCACTTCACCAGGGTTTACGGAAGTACTGGTGCTAGGTCCAGGAGATGTTGTGCTGCTGGTGCCTGCCCCACCATGAAATCTCAGACCAGCACGAACACCACTCTGCTGCCCTTGAGGCTGATCCTGCGCCACCTGCGGTCCAACAACATGGGGTGTGGTACGCCTGGCTTTAGCCGGGACCTCAACCTCGTCATCACTATCGGTCAGTGAGCCACTGCTCAATTCAGGTTCAAACTCTGACCCGGAAGATTCGTCGAATGAGGTATCCCAATCGTCCTCATCCGACTGGGCCATGTACCTGAGAACCTCATCATCGGAATACCCCTTTCTTGCCATGGTGGGCTGCTAAATTTAGGATGTATTCTTCTGAGACTACGCAGAAAAAAGAGCACCTACCTAGCAAAAGGGAGTATTTGAGAGGTAGAAAGCTGTGGTCACTGAGTTTTGATAAAAAAAATAAATCAAAACTGAGGTTTACAGTGCCACAGCTATTGTACAGTGTTTTTTGCAGTGATCAGAAAAAAAATTCTGTCACTGCGGTGGGGCGGGCTGAACGCAAGTGCAGGCGAGCGATCAGGCCTGATCGGGCAAACACTGCGTTTTTTTTTGTGGATCCTAGTGACCCTAATAGATCTGACTGCGATCAGTAATGATCACTTACAGATACTATATAGTACCAATGTTGATTAGCGACAGTGATGACGCTAATTAGTGACTGTGGTGCAGTGGGCTGAGCACTAACTGACACTTACAAAGGGGCCTAGCTAACTGGCCTAACTGCTAACACTAGTGATACTAAAAAAGTGACAGTTTTCACTGATCACTGTTTTTAGATCACTAGGATGGTGGGGGGTGGTGGTGAGTGGGGAATCAGAGGCAATCAGAAACAATCACAGGACAATCAAAGGCAATCGCAGGCCAATCACAGGGCACTCAATTCACGGGACAATCAAAGCCAATCAAAGCCAATCACGGGACAATCAAAGTCAATCACAGGCCAATCAAACCAATCACGGCACAATCAAAGCCAATCGCGGGACAAAGCCGATCACGGGACAATCAAAGCCAATCACGGGACAATCAAAGCCAATCACAGGCCAATCAAAGCCAATCACAGGCCAATCACAGGCCAATCAAAGCCAATCACAGGCCAATCAAAGCCAATCACGGGACAATCACGGGACAATCAAATACAATTACAGCACAATCAAATTGAATGTCAGCACAATGAAATTGAATGTCAGCACAATCAAATGCAATTACAGCACAATCAATTACAATGCACTGGGAAGGTGATTGGGGGGGGAGGGGGGGGGGGGGTCTGAGGGCGATCAGAGGGTGTGGGGGGTTGACTAGGTGTCCGCACGGGGCAGACTGGGTCCTGATCTGGTGGGTGGCAGACACAGGGGGTGACGATAGGAGATCAGTGAGGGATTACAGGGGAGAATAGATGTAAACAATGCACTGGGGAGGTTATCAGCAGGGGGGGGCTGAGGGCAATCTGAGGGTCTGGGTGGGTGATCAGGTGCCCCCAAGGGACAGTTTAGGGTCTGCTCTGATGGGTGGTGGTGACAAGGGGTGATAGGCAGGTGATAAGCAGGTGATAGACAGGTGATCAGTGGGTAAGGCAGCTGTATACAAACGTATACAGTATACAGGGGGGTGGTCTGGGGGGTGGTCTGGGGGGGGATCTGAGGGTAGGGAGGGTGATCAGGGAACCCTTAGGGGGCAGTTAGGGACCTACCCTAGGGGATAGCGTCCCTAGATAGTGACAGGGAGTGATTGATGGGTTTTTAGGTGGGTGGTGGGGTGCTAGCAGTGGTGTGCTGGGGTGGTCAGGGGGGGTTCTGAGGGCTGGGGTGGGCGATCGGGGGGTCTGGGTGGGCTAAAGAGTGTTTTTGTTAACTTATCTGCCGGGCTGCCGTCCTCTCTGATGGTCGCACGACGAGTGACCATCAGCGGAGGAGGCAGCCAGTATAATACACTTTGTTACAATAACAAAGTGTATTATACACTCTGATTGGCCAGATCGCGCAAGTTTGAAACCCGCCGGCGCTGCTGATTGGCCGGCGGGTTTCCGAGTAGGGTGGGCGGAGCCTATTGCCGGCGGCGATCGCGTCATTGATGACGCGATCGCCGCACAGCCACCGCTGATGCCGCCCCCGCCGATGGGCGTATTGCGGTCGTTTGGGCCCGGACTTTGCCGCCGCCCATCGGCTGGGGGCGGTCCTCAAGTGGTTAAAGGTAAGGTTCAAGCAAAATAAAAAAATGAGTTTCACTTACCTGGGGCTTCTACCAGCCCCATGCAGCCATCCTGTGCCCTCGTAGTCACTCACTGCTGTTCCAGTCCCCCGCTGGCAGCTTGCCGACCTCGGAGGTCGGCGGGCCGCATTGTGTACATTTTTATGCATTCCCGCTAGTGCAGGAACATTAACACATACATTTTTTTGCATTACTAGTTCAATGCGTAAATTTTTACGCATTAAACCAGTAATGCGTAAAAATGTATGTGTTAATGTTCCTGCACTAGCGGGAATGCGTAAAAATGTACACAATGCGGCCCACTGACCTCCAAGGTCGGCAAGCTGCCATCGGGGGACTGGAACAGCAGTGAGTGACTACGAAGGCACAGGATGGCTGCATGGGGCTGGTAGAAGCCCCAGGTAAGTGAAACTCATTTTTTTTATTTTGCTTGGACATTCCCT